>NC_133536.1:73636851-73937029 GCF_048544455.1 Silene latifolia
CTCCGACAATAATGCGATCACAACTGTTGATCATAATGATCACATGTTTAAATCTCATTTTAAGAATACACGTGGGATGTAATATTTTACAGTCAACTGGTCTACACATATCGGTAATGATTGGCTGACTAGAGTTTAACATTACTGTCGTGCGACGGTGGTGATCAGTTGATCCCCTTAGGTCATACCTATAGGGAAATACTCTTAATTGATTATTTAATTAATCGTATGCCGATACGAGTTAATTAAATTGCTTAAAATTGACGGGTGATTTTGTGAGTAAAGTTAACGTGTCTTATTGTAATTTGATTAAATGAGATACGGTCTAAGTAATCGAATTGTTTTATTACTTAGATAAAATTATTGTTTACGAAACAATTAAAAATTGAGTGAATAAATTATTATAAATACAAGACGTTGTAATTTATAATTTGGTAAACCGTTTTGCTACAAGTAATTACGAATTACTAGTCGATATTGTATATGACATATTTTATGAGTATGTTGATTTTTAATATGTAAAAAATACATTACAATTTCACATGTCAAGTAACATGTCACATATGTTACAATTGACAAATGACAAAATAAAATGGACCATCCATTTTATGTTAAAAAAATCTTAGAAATTTGGAGGGTGTTTAAGGTGTATATTGTGTTTTTATTTTAAGTGGAAAACACTATGATTACTACCTAATATAGCCTTGCATACCTATGTTTTCTTGGGTAGAAAAACTACCCCATGCATTGGGCTCTCCTTCCCCCTCCAACCGGTTTCTACATAGAAAAGACAAGGGGCTTTCTTTTATTATTCACTTCTTCTTCACATAATTTCTGGTGTAAGAAATTATGATTCTCTACATTTTGGTGAGACATTTTTAGAGATAGAAAAAACCACAAATCATTCTCTCCTCTTGGCCGAAATTATTCAAGAGGAAATACAAAATTTTTGTATCAATTTTTAGTAAGATTAGTATTATTTCTAGTACAAATAATATTAGTTATTAAGAGATTTCCTTGGGTATTCACATTTGTGAGAGGTTCTAATTTGGACCTTTTGTTCATCCATTTTAAAGAAAGCTCAAGAACTAACAAATAGGTGAATTTGTTGGTGCCCATAAAACCGAAATCATATAGTAAGATTGATGATTTCTTCTCTTATCTTATTTATGTTTGCATGCATAAGATTTATAATTATTTTATGACTAAGTAATTTCTTACATATATGAATATGTAAATTAATGAGATTAATAATTTTTTCTAACAAGTGGTATCATGAGCCTTAGGTTGTTTGCATGCAAATCGGTTATTGTTTTTCCGAGTTATAAGATTAACAAACAAAACTTATAAATTTGTGTTTATTATGAAATATCACGAAATTTATTATGCATGTTAAAGTTTCTGGTCCTAAAATGTTTTAGGATATTTTGGTTTAATTTATGGATTTTATTGTTCATTTTATATAATAATGGCATTAAAATGTTATTTTTATGATAAAATGTCATTTTTGGACTAAAAATAGCTAAACTTCGATTTTTTCAGTAGTTTTTGGATATGTTTTCACATATATTATCTACTGATGGCCTGTAAATTTTCATAATAAAATGAGTTGTTATGCTCGAAATATGGATTTTTCAAGTTAAAATCGTATTTAAATGGTTAAATTGGTTAATATGAGTTATATTTCGAATCTGGTCATGGAAATTTAGTATGTTGTCAAATGCCATTTTACAAGATGTGTGTAAAATAATTGGCTATCATGAAATCTTTATGCATGATTTATGAATTTTTGATGAAAAATCACATAAATAGTGACTTTAATTAGTAAAAATTGCTAAAACATACCTCATGACTAAGGAAAAATGTCACATGTTGAATTTTATCATATATTTCAGATCTAAAAGTGAAAAGTTAATAAAAATAATTTTTCTCATATTTTTATGGTAATAATTGATAAATCGGATAAACCGCAACATTGTTTTTCTCAATAAAGTTTTGAAATTTTTAACCTATGTTTTTGAGCATTATGAGTGTCATGGTATTTTTCCAGAATGTTCATAAGTTTAAATTTCAAATTTTGAAATTATTTGAAATTTTTATGATTTAATTTGAAGTTTATGACATAATTTTGAATTTTAAGTCCATTTATGAACAATATTAAGAAATATAGGTTAATTATTGTCAAATGTTAGTGGAGACTAATTTTGAGTCCTAATATGGTTAGGGTAATTAACTAGTACATAAATATGATTTTATGTAATTTTTGTGATTTTAAAAGGTTAAATTACGCAAATCCGTAAAAACCGATTAATATACGATATTGGCTCCTTAAAGGCAATTTAGCATAAAATTGGGCATGTTCATACATATTATAATGCTGCATTTTATTTATGATTGTCATATTTTTTTTTTATTTTTTTTTATGTAATTTTTTTTATGTAATTTTACTTAGTATGGCCTTAGTTTTTAATTGATATTACCCGAAATGTATGGGAATATCGATTCGATTGTAATTTATTGTGATCTCGTATCACCGTTTTGTAATTTAATAGATTTATTTTTATTTTTAATTACAAATGTATAATATGAAATTATGCAATTTATTATGTAATTTATTTATTCCGGAGTTCCTTGAAGACGGTGCCACTCGAGAAGGCGATCCATTAAAGAAAGTGTTGCCTTGAAATGAGTGCCAAGACCGAAGTTCAAGGGACCAAAGGAGTTGGTTTCCGAATTTGTAATAGTTTATTAGATTTACTATTTTAGGAAGGCCATACTAGGATTTATTTATGCTTTGCATTTTATTTATATGTTGCATGCATCGCTAAATCGCCATAACTAAAACATGCATTATCATTTTATCGAGTATATCGACCGTGTCAATTACAATTATCGTAGTTCACCGCTTTGGTTCACTTAAAACGTGATAGATAATAAATTGACATGACCTCTCGCTAAAAATAAACAATTTAGACTTAGCCTTACGAAAAAGTAGAAACCATGAAAACCTATTTCATGAGGGAGTGCACTCGGCCACACCGGGGTACAAACCTTGTTACGTAGGGGAAGTGGGTGATAAATGTCTATCCACCGAATTTATGTTAATGAAGGGTATTTCGGCACACCGTGCCCTAAGTTGATATGAGTTTGGATCATGGACACATTTATTCGAAATTTGGGTTGAACTCAACGAAAGTATTCACGACAATTTCCGGATGTGTTTCGGGCTAAAGATAAATATTAATGTAATTTTATCGACCAAGAGTTCTAAAAGTAGAATCGATTAAAGAGTTAATCCACCAAGTTATATTAATAAAGGGTATTTCGGCACACCGTGCCCCAAGTTAATATGAATTTGGATCTTGGAATCATTTATCATAGTTGGGTAGAGGTCACTATGTAAATGCTTTACTTGTTATTTACAAGTATTAATAAAACGATAAATGTTTAGTTTTCCACTATTCCGTTATCATATTGTTCTATTTCTTTACCACAATTCGTATACGATATCATTTCGATTTTTGATTCAAATCTCCATTAAAACATCGTAACTAAAAACAAAATTTGAATTTTTCTTCTAAAAACCTCGTATTATTCATTGAAAGGATCTCTTGTGAAGAGTATAGATAAAAGTTATTCGTGATCAAAAGGGTTTTTGATTCTTGACTAACATATCTACTTACAATGAATTATTTCTAATATGCTTAATTGAGTGAAGTACTTTGAAACGTTACATCATTTTGGTAACTACATTTGTTTGAATTCAAAATTGACCAAAATACCGCAACCACTTCAATAAAAGTTTTAAGACTAAACAAATGAATTGAAGAGTAGTCTTCATGAAATTCAATTGTGCTTCTCTTAGTAAAGATTCATTGAATTGAGTGGGAGCATTCTCTTAAACCGTTAAGAAAAGGATAAGGCATGTTACATAAATTTAGGATGTGAGTAGTTACTCCTTATGAGGCATGTTACATAAATTTGCATAAACATGAACTTAATCTGCTTAATACCTGTATGCATTCGGTTTGTGGTTTGTTGACACATGTGGTAGAGGTATCCCCTTTATTCTGTTTTACCCATGAGCCCCTCATAGCCAAATTGCCTATTTTGTCCCAATTAGCTACAATCTATAATCTATCCTACCTTAGCCGAGCTAGTAAAGGTAGCAATTTTGGGAATGTGTTGTTTGCAGTTTGGTTATTAATTCTCATAATGAAATGTTGGGTGAAAGAATGAAGGAGGAAAAAGAATTGAAAAAGGAAAAGAAAAAAAAAGAAATATGAAAAAAAAGAATTAGGAAACGAAAGAAAAAATCATATACGGAAAAGTGGAATAATATTATGCTGTGATTTTTGCTCCCTTGTTATATTTGTATCCTATGGGGAGTTGACGATATTTTGGTGATTAGTGAGTTGTGTGCATCCAATTGGCACTGTTTTGTATTGATTTATTTTTGAGTTTGAAGTTGGGATGTTCCTAAATTTGGTGTTTAGTAGTTGCTAGCTTGGCTTTTAACTCCTCTTATCCAAATTCATCTTAGCCCCTTCTTACCCATTACCTCACTTACCCATAATCGCCTCGGCATGTGTCATGGTCTTTAATGGTTGGAATGCATATGTACGGTTATAGAGATCATTTTCATGTTAGACTGCATGCGTGTTCTTATAGGTCGTAGTTAGGTGAGAGTCATTACAAAATTACTTCTTTCTATCGTATATATATATTCACCTGTGCTTTTGTGCGATTTGAGCGGCCCGTGAGAGTCCAATTTGATAAGTCTTTATAGTTGATAATTCAGCAGTTTTTAACAACTTCATAACTCGTTTGCATGATTCATATTGCTATTTGATTGTTAGTGTTGCATTAAATTGGTTTAGGCTATTCGGTTTGCATTTCGCTCTGAGGATGAAATCGTTCCATTAGGTCCTAAGATCGAGTCTAGTTCTTGCTTGGGGACAAGCAAGGGTTTGGTTTGGGGAAATTTGATGCATGTCTATAATATGATGTTTTACATCTTTATTTCCACGCATTTTATGTCCATCGTTGGTAGTTTATTCTACTATTTGCCCCATTTCGTCCATTTCCGCCTTTTTTGTGTAATATTGCAGAAATGTGAAGAATCCAGCGGAAATCGAGCTAAATCCGTCCCTAAGTGCTTGGCATAGGATTTGACATGAAGGTTTGACTCGGGAAATGAACTTGGTGCGCGTAGCAAGGCCTGAAAGATAGATTTGCGAGAGTTTCACAAGCGGATTACCAGCTAACTTGGTCTATAGACTGACCTACACGGTCTATAGACTGTCAGAATGCTGAACAGTTGACTGCAGGAAGAGCAGTCAGTCGATCGACTGAGGTCCATGGTCGATCGACCACATGAGCTGACGTGCAAGTTTTATTTTAAGTCAGAAGCTTCTGATATTCTCGACCTTTAGTCGATCGACTGGTTGATATGGTCGATCGACCACTTATGCAATCTGACGAGAACTAAAAGATTTTAACCTAAGCCCATTTGTAATTTGGTTTTAGAGAAGGGTTTTACGTGACACTTCTATATAACGTAACTCCTTCCTACTGCTTTTGGGGAGAGATACATGGATTTTGGGAGAGATTCAGATTGACATACCTAGTTTGTTCTACAGTTTTCATTAGTTTTCAATAAAGTTCTTCTTTTAGATCCGGATTCATTTTCTAGCCTTCTTTATTTCTGGTCATTCTTGTTCTAAATTTTAGTTTACTTTTATTCCTTCTTTATAGATTAGAATTGATTAGTTAGAATCCCTAATACCTAATTCTTTCTTTTATGCGGCTTTATTGTTCATTTAATTTAGTTATGAATTCTGTTGTTTTCATCTTTAGTTTCGTTATCGTTATTAATTCCAGTATGAGTAGCTAAATCTCCCGCGCTAAGATGTGAGGGGATCCGTAGCGTAGATGGCGTAGTTTAGGTACCCTGATTCGGGTAATGGTCGATCAACTGACATAGCTGGTCGATCGACTGGCCTCGTGTTAGATTAGCACTATTTCAGTTTAATAATTGCAATATTTGACAAAATCGAATGCATGCGATTAGTTAAAAGCCAAGTATTTGACTAACCCACAAGATCGAGAGATAGGGGAGGGAAAATAGATTAATAAATTGAGACGACTAAATTGCTAAGATCGAAAGATAAGTAATTTAGGCTTTAGGAATCACTATTCAGGGCGAGAGCTAGTTTTAGTGAGACTTAGGGATTAGTAGCATAGGCCGAAAGGAGCTACTAGTTAACTCGGACCGAGAGGACCTGTTATTTGCCCATCTTACATGATTATTTCAGACTTACCTAGGATTACCGCCATCGCAGCTACAGTGAACCGATCGTCTTAGCCTTCTTTTAATCATTGTTTACATTTCTTTCATTATTTGCTTATTTATCTTATGTTATTAGACTTAGTCCAATCCAAAACCCCGAGTAAATTCATAGATCGAAATTAAACAACTTAACTCCCTACCTCCCTGCGGATCGACCCTGTTACCACTAGCTTCTGTTAGTTCTAATAGGTTTTATAAATGTTATTTTTGGTGCACACAACGACAGCGCATCAAAGCTTCTTCCGTTTCTTTCTGACTTGAGTAGCCTAGGTCGCTGAGACTGGGTTACTCCTAGTTTTGCAGTCCTCACGTGCTATATGAGGGCCATGGTCTGGCCGGAGCTGATTGAGAAGGGGACTTCTCCTGCCACTGTCGGTCCTAGACTCCTCTTGGAGGTATGAACCTTTCTTGAAAATATGAAAGATCATTTTTGTAGAAAACGATTTGTAATCATTATTATTCTGCATGCAGGCGTGGATGTACTCTTACTTCCCTGGCTTTGCGCCCACGAGGGCGGAGGACGTACCGAGAGCGTACCCCATCATGAGGGACTGGGTAGTGTGTCGTCAGAAGAGCCAGCGGTCTTCTCATGATGTTTATCGGAGGGGCGTGAATGCACTGAAGTTAGACAGCGTAAGTGTCTTTGATCTTCATTTTATTTTTCTTTTATTTAGAGATGATCATAGGAATGACCCCTCATTTTGTTGCTTTAGTGGGTATCCAGGCTCTGGGAGAGCTACTCTGGGGCTCCAGCCTTTGTGGCTGAGGTTCTCCGTCCCCGGAGTTAGAGTAGGTTGCTATTGACGACACCCATGGGGCCTCTGTGGTACTTGGGTGAGCGTTTGACTCGGCAGTGCTCTCGTGACACTTTTACGGTTCCCATCGACCCTCCACAGATGATGTTTAGGGAGCCTTCAGAGGCTGAGAGGGCAGCTGACGCGAGTGGTGATGCCCTCCTTCTCCCTGGCGAGGAGTACACTGAGTTTGTTCACCGGAAGCTAGCGTAATGGCCGATCATGGTAAGCATATTTACCGTTTACTTGTCTTTGATAGATCTGATAAATGATGAATGATTAGCGAATAATGAACCACTTGAGTTTTGTAGGAGATCCAGGAGGCGGGCGTCGAGCCCCCAGCTTTTCCAGAGACGTTGGTGTACATTGACCCGGTGGGCATGATGGTGATCTCGGAGCTCCAGTCTTTCAGCGAGGCGGTGACTGACGCTGGCTTGGATGAGTGGCAGCACTTTGTGAGGAGGGTAAGCCCCCAGCTTTGGCGGTCTTTAGTATTTTAAGCTTTATTACATAGGAATGCATTTGCTTGAACCTTCTCCGTATTTGAATGAAGGTGGCACCGTCCAGGCATATGGAGTTATGGAGGATAGTCAACCAGCTGCGAGCTACAACCATTGAGGCCCTCACAGATGGCTTGGGGCGGCAGGTATGAACCTTTTTGTACCCGTCTTTATTTTTATTACCTCCAATTTTATGAAGTGAAGTATCACTCCATTTTTCTGTGTAGAGGGAGCGTGACCTGGAGCGTGAGCTGGCGTAGTCCCAGGAGGAGACGGCATGTTTGCTGAGAGAGCTCGAGGCTAGAGATGCTGAGATCGCTGCCCTTGAGGTGACAGTGGCTGAGCTGGGGGGTCGTCAGGACTAGTTTGTGCTGACTTATGTTTGTACATTTGTACATTTTGGATGTCATTTTGGGCAGGAGCCCGTATTTTGATTCACATCCTGCGTGCCTTTGCTGCTTGGTGTTTCTTGTATCTGCAGGTTAGATGTTTGAAAAACATGTTTGGCATGTGACGGTTTGCGCCGTCATGCTACCGAAATTCACGTAGGAAATCACTAGCAAAATATATAGCAAAAAGAATTAAGATGGCCTAAATTAGCGCGAAAAGAAAGAATTTAGGGCGAAAAAAAAAGTGCCCAAAAATGGACAAAATGACGCGACCGGACGGTAGGGAGGGCTACCTCCTAAAAAATGAATTTAAAAGAAATGTCTAAGTGTGTCATAAACATTTTTGAAAAGAGGGAGTGAAATGATTCTCCGAAAAAAAATAAGAACGAGTAAGTGTGCGTATTTGGCGAAAATGTCGATTTTTCCTCGAAAAGTGAACCCGGAAAATATTAAGAAACATAAATTTGGTAATTAATCGAAATTACCGAATTAAGTCCCTATAGAAATAGGAAACTTTAACTTAAAACAGATTAGGAAAGATCCCACGGATGTCAAATGAGGAAAAGAGCTTGCGGAAGAGGCGCAGAAAGAGCTGCGATCCTTCGAAGAGGCGCAGCAAGAGCTGCGATCCTTCGAAGAGGCGCAGTAAGAGCTGCGATCCTTCGAAGAGGCGCAGCTTTTGCTGCATCTTCTCCCCAGCTTGTCGGTTCTCGGCAGAATTTAGGAAACGTCGAATAGTATAAATAGAGGCTTCGGTTGAGCTTCTATTCTGACAATTCCCCCTTCCTTGACTTCGTCTATTACATAAAACCTCATATATCTTCTCGAATTTTACCCAAAAAATATGGATGCCTTTGAAAATCGCATTAAGGAGTGGACAAATGAATTTACAAATGTGGAGAAACACGACATGGGTGTTTTTAATTGAGGATCAATCATAAGTTTTAACCTAGTGAAGGTAATTAGGCCCTTTATGGATGCTTGTCTTGAATATTGGGACCCGAATTTTCATGTATTTGCCTTTCCGGGAGGCGAAATTTGTCCCTTTCCTGAAGACATTGCTATGCTTGGGGGATGGGTCGCAGAAAGTGTTCTGGCTATATCCCCTAGCTCTCAAGGCTATAAAAATAAATTTAGTGATTTGCTTGGATTGACCCAGGCTGAGGTAGACCGTCTTGTGACCTCAAAAGGTGTCTGTATGTCTGAATTTATCGATCGATTTATAAATAGGGAGGACCCTACTATCTCTTATGCGGCGACGCGCAGAGCTTATGGATTTTGCCTTCTTCATTTCTATGTCCTGCGAGGGCATGTGGACAAAGAGATGAGGGGTGACCCTCGATTTTTAGGCATAGTGGAGCAAATGGAACTGCGCAATAGCCCAGCATGCTTAGTTCTAGGGGAGACCATTCTAGGAATGGACAATAGGAAGGCGAACCGCAAGTATCCTTATCTTGGGAGTCCTATTATTTTACACGTAAGAACTTGTTTTCTGTCCTATTCGGCCTTTTTCTTTCTTTTTTTTTCCTTTTTTTTTTGTTTTTTTTTTGTTTTTTCCGGCCGGTTTTGGATACTATCTCCCGTCCCCCTTTTTGCAGATCTGGCTAATGGAAAGGTGGCGGTTGATCGAGCCCCCAGTTGACGTGACAGGATATCGCTCCCGATCAATTGTGATGAGAACGAGGCTATACATGGTGGACTTCACTCGAGTATGCAATTATTGGGAAAATAAATTGAAGAGTGAAGGTGGGCCCTTGATTAGGTGGATCGTGCCATGGTGGCATCTTAGATCGGTGACTGGAGTATCGTCTTTGGATCCGACACGGTTAATTCGCGTTCCCAGCTTGGAATTCATTGTATATACTTTTTCGGAAAGATTGATGAGGCACCATCCCGAAGCTAGACACCATCCCTCAAACTCCCTTGGTGCATACTTCGGAGTCTTGTCGAGAGTGGGCAATTCGCTGGGCCCAAAGGAATATGTGGTTCATACCCGTTCCGGTTGGCTTGTTATGGTTATCTGACTCATATCTGCAGTGGATGAAAATAAGCACTTCCAAGGAGCGGGAAAAGCAAAGGAAGCACGAGCCCGTAGACTATAAGATCTGCAAAGTGGCGAAGGAGAACCAAAAGTACTTAACTGAGGAGAAAGAAGAGGCCGGATATCGGGTCGTCCGTCCGTCGAAGAAACCAAATAATGCTCCTGCCAAGAAGATGATGGTGGATAGAAATGGGAAAGCTAGACCGCGAGAACGACCGTTAGTGATTAGGTCGGAAATAACACAAGAAATGTGACAAAGGCGACAAAGGCAACGGGAAAATAGAAGAGTAGCCTTAGTCTTTTTTAGTAGTATTATTTATTATCGGAGCTGTAATAAATGGCGGGGTTTTAGAATCCTAGCCTAGCATTTTAATTTATATGTATTTGACGTATTACTATTATTTAAGGAGTAATGAATAAATGATTTTATATTTAAGAAACTTTTATAAATTTTCTTTATTTATTCTTGTCGAATTTCAAATGCAACATAGAAATGTCCTTCTATTTACATCTTGAAATGATGAGTTGTATCCTGTAAAGGATTGCCTACGTATTCATTAGAAAAAATGAAATCAAACCCTGTACGTAGTTCGAAAAAATGTAAAAGAATAAATGTTCGAAGCAAGAGCTTGTAATGAACTTAGAAAAAAAATAACCGTGTCCTTTACTTACTTCTAAGGAAATGCAATTCAATTTATTTGATGATATGAGGATGTCAAAATGTTAAAACGCAAGAGCGAAATGTCATAAGCTTTTTAGCGGGCCGGGGGCTAATTTTATTTCGTGTCGAAAGAGCGGCATGTGTGTCACGCGAGGCGCATTTTATCCTATTCTAAGGGTAGTATTGTTTTAATTGGTCTAGGTTAGTCGGATTAGAAAACTCATTCCCGTCTAGGTCTGTGATTTTAACCTGCACCCCCTTAAATTATGGACTTGACTAAAAATGGTCCTGCCCAATTAGGTTTAAATTTTCCCCGTGGATCGACAGGGAAAAGAGCTCTGACTGACTTGAGTACTAAATCCCCTTCCTTGATATTTCTGGGTTTGACCCGCTTATTAAAGGCTCATTTGATACGTACCTGATATGTCTACACATTATGTAATGCACGCAGCCTCCGTTCGTCCAAGAGGATGAGTTCATCATACCTATCCCTATTCTATTCAGCTTCTGGAATTTGACTTTCAAGTAAAATGCGTAGGGATGGGATCTCTAGCTCTACTGGTTGTACAGCTTCCATGCCGTAAGTCAAATAGAAAGGAGTAGCCCCAGTGAGGGTCCTAACTGACGTGCGATATCCCCATAATGCAAAGGGTATTTTGCTAGGCCAATCGCGATAATTGTCGATCGTTTTCTTAAGGATCGTGACGATATTTTTGTTAGATGCCTCTGCCGCGCCATTAGTTTGAGGTCTATATGGCGGGGAATGGTGATGGTTGATCTTATATTTCGCTAGCAACTGTTCAGCTTTGGTCTGAAAATGTGACCCGTTGTCACTGATGATTTCATGTGGGCAACCATATCGACAAATGATATTAGTTTGTATGAACATTGCCACATGTTTGGCTGTAAGGCCAATGTAAGATGCTGCCTCGACCCATTTAATAAAATAGTCGATAGCTACTAAAATGTAACAATGACCTCCTGTCCCAACTGGAGTGATTTTCCCGATGATGTCTATTCCCCAAGCAGAAAATGGCCAAGAAGATGTCATGGTATATAGCATTGAGGGAGGAACGTGTTGCACATTTCCAAAGATCTGGCAATTATGACAACGCCTGGCGTATTTAATGCAATCTGACTCCATTGTCATCCAGTAATACTCTAGACGAGTAATTTTCTTTGCCATCATAGGTCCACTCATGTGAGGACCGCATTCTCCATCGTGAACTTCTTCCATTACTTTCTATGCCTGTGAATGATCAAGACAACGCAAGATGACACCAATTGGTGTTCTTTTGTATAACTCTCCCTACATGAGGAGGTATTGAGAGGCAAGTAGGCGTATGGCGTGTTGTCACCTCTTATCCATATCTGGTGGATATGTATGATTAAGCTTGAAATTTAGAATGACCTGGAACCAAGGTTCCCCTGGGCTTTCCTCTTCATTTGTAAGGAGGTGTACATAGGCTGGCTCTGACCGCCGTTCGATGCACAAAGGCATTTCAACCATGTTGTCTGGCATATTAATCAAGGATGCGTGTTTTGGAAGAGCGTCCGCAAACTGATTTTCTTCGCGAGGCAGGTGTAAATAAGTAAGCTGATCGAAGAATTGAGCAATCTGATCTATCCTAGCCTGATAGGGTGCTAGACTTTCACTTCGAATTTTCCAGGATCCCATGATTTGGTTAATGACTAAAGATGAGTCCCCGTGAACTCGAAGGTTCTTGATGCCTAAACTCACTGCTACTTGTAGACCAATGAGGCAAGCTTCATACTCTGCTGCATTGTTTATCACCTCAAAGTCGAGTTTGACAGAAACTGGTGTATGCTCGCCTTCAGGAGAAATGAGCAACACTCATATTCAAAATCCTCTCAAACTATATGCCCCATCAAGGCAAAGATCCCAAGAATCTGTACTGGTTTGTAAAATATCCTCATCTGGAAATGACCACATGTCTATTGCTTGCGTATCGTTGATAAGATTATCTGCGAAGAATTCAGCCACAGCGCGTCCCTTTATGACTTTCAAAGGTACGTATTTGAGATCGAACTCTGAGAGATTAAGGTCCATCTTGCCAATAGTCCATTGAGGACGGGTTTCTCGAAGAGGTATTTGACGGGATCCATTTTAGAATACACTTTGACCGAGTAACTAAGCATGTAATGGCGTAGCTTCTTTGTTGCCCACACAAGAGCGAGGCATGTCTTCTCGAGAGGTGTATATTTACTTTCATACTCCAAGAACTTCTTACTAAGGTAGTAGATAGCTCTTTCTTCTTTTTCAACAGTCTGTGCGAGCATATCCCCCATGGTTGTTTCGGTAAATGTGAGATATAAACCAAGAGGTTGATCTTGTTGGGGAGGCATTAGCACTGCTGGCTTGGCCAATATCTCCTTTATCCTGTCAAATGCCTTTTGACAGTCATCGTCCCCACACGGTATGGTCTGTTTTCTTGAGCTTTTTGAAGATAGGTTCGCAGATCATTGTGAGTTTCGATATGAATCGACTTATGTACTGCACTTTGCCCAGGAATCCTCTAACCTCTTTTTTTGTTTAGGGTTGTGGCATCTCGATTAAGGCCTTGATCATGGATGGATCAATTTCTATCCCCCTCTGGCTGACAAAGTATCCCAGAAGCTTGCCTGACGTTACTCCGAATGCACATTTCTAAGGATTGAGCCTCATGTTGTATTTGCGCAATCTGAGGAAGAATTTGCGAAGGTTAGTGATGCGCCCTTTTCTATCCTTAGATTTGACGATCATATCGTCCAAGTACACCTCCACCTCTTTATGCATCATGTCATGTAGCAAAGTAGTCGCAATGCGTTGGTACGTAGCCCCAGCATTGATTAGCCCGAATGGCATAACAGTATTGCAGTATGTGCCCCACTGAGTGATGAAGGCTGTCTTGTGCATATCTTCTTCGGCCATTTTGATTTGGTTATACCCTGCATACCCGTCCATGAAGGATAACAACGCGTGATCTGCTGTATTATCTACCAAAATATCGATGTGTGGTAGAGAGAAGTCGTCTTTAGGACCCGCTTTGTTCAAGTCTCTAAAATCAACACAAACCCGGATTCGCCCATCCTTTTTGGTCACGGGGACTATATTAGCGACCCAGTCTGATTACTCGGAAACTTTGATGAATCCGGCTTTGAATTGCATATCGACTTCTTCTTTAATCTTAAGATCCCACTTTGTCCTCATCCGACAAAGCTTCTGTTTTACAAGTTTGGAACTTGGCTTAATTGAAATGTCATGTTCTATAATATACTTGTCGATCCCTGGCATGTCCTTGTAAGACCAAGCGAAGACGTCTTTGAACTCGTGTAGGATGTCGATAAAACTGGCCCTTTTAGTTGGGTCTAGGGTCGTCCCTATCCTAAGTTCTTGGGGTTCTAATTTCGTTCCTACGTTGATAGGTTCGGTGTTTTCTATAACTGGTGCCCCTTCCCCCTCTTCTAGATTTATTTAATTATATAGGGAGGTAATTCGATTGAGTCTGGGTCAGGATCATCCTCATTATCATCGTAAACAGAATTGCATTCAGAATAACACAAGGAGTAAGCAGAATCAGATTTATTCATATTAATGTTTGAAAATAGCTGAAACAAAGAAGCTATCTGCGCAGTAGTCAGTGGCGGTAAAGGGACAGTTGCTGGGACATTCCCCAAGCTACTGTTACTAGGCGATACTATGTTAGGGGAAACAAAAGGGTGGGGAGTGACGATAGAGACTCTTTAGCGACTTCTCTAGACATAGATTCTGACTCCGACTCTGATTCCGACTCTGACTCGAATTCACCATCTTTGGGTTCTCCTTTGAACATCTCTCCTTCTCCAGTAGTGACCTTGAAGAGTTTTCCTTGATTGTTGGTCCACTTGATCGACTTTCTCCATCCTTTCTGCTGATTTGAGCTGGTGTCAGTGATTAGTGTTGTAGAGTTAAAATGGTCATCTTGAATTATCATGGTAATGATCTCATCCTGCGCTGCCTTGACGAATTGATCCTCTCGAAATAGAATGCTAACATCATGTTCGTCGTGACAAGGTGTCTGACGAGTTTTGGCGGTAGGAACCATTTCTGGAGGAATGTAGTGGCAATTGTGGAAGACCTCAATTCCAGCTAGTTGATTTCCTCTGTACCGCCAAGGTTCGGGAAATCCATGAAAATATTCACAATCCCCTTCCCTGACGAAGTACCCATTTAGTGTATGGAGATAGGGTTGCATTTCGACTACCTTACTTTTGCGATTCTGAACTTGAGTAAGCATTTCGAAGGTTTCGGCCTTCGTGGGCTTGTACCCCAAGCCTAATGGTATCTTTTGAGAGTTACCTTCCTTAAAAGGTGTAAAAGTACTCTCTCTGATAGGGTTTAGTGGCATTCCTGGGAAGTATCCCTGGGATTTGAGTATGTGGTTGACCACTAAGCTGGAGTATGGGTTGAAGTACAAGGGAGCCAGCTCGCTCTCCATAAGGTTTATGATTTGAAATCCTCCAAGCTCGTGCACTGGAGCTGTAACTACTTGGTTGCTTGACATTTTCTCTATTACGGCCTTGATAGGTGATGAAGTGATCGTCACTACCTTGCCATCTAGAGGGATCTTGATCTTTTGGTGTAAGGTGGATGTCACTGCTTTGGAATCGTGAATCCAGGGCCTACCTAGAAGTATATTGAAAGATGCCTCGATGTCCACTATCTGAAAATTAATCTTTCGCTCGATTGGCCCAGTGGCCACATTTAGGTTAATTACCCCCACTACTTTACGTCGCAATCATCGTATGCCTGAACGCCTTGGTTAATAGGAGTCCAGTCTGATTCTTTTATGCCTAACTTATATGGTTTCTTTAGTGGTATGACATTGACTGCGGAGCCATCATCCAGCAAAGTCATTGGAACATTTTTCTTCAAGCATGTGACTGTGATGTATAGAGCGAGGTTATGAGTGACGCCAAAGGGAGGCAAGTCCTCATCCGAGAAAGTAACTGAGTTACTTAGCTTGAATGAGTCTTGGAAGACTAGGTTGACGACGTCATTGGGTGTAGCGTCGTGTGCTACGTTCAATTTAGCCAATGCTTACAGTAAAGCCTGTCGATGAGGAAATGAACTTTCAACTAGTTGCCAGACTGAAAGATCAACCTTTGTCTTTTGAAGTTGCTTCAATAAATAGTCAGCAGATGTATCTTCGCCATCATTTGACGTGATGACATTGGTGTTAGTAGTTGGACCATTAGCAACTGGACCACTCGTTTGTCCTTGAGTGACATTTTGATATGGACGTCCCGAGCGAGTAAGGTGGTCTACATCTTGATCTTCACTAGCCTTGACTAGAGGATGTTCTTTGAGGTAAACATCTTCATCGTCATCCGCCTATATTCTATTGACGATACTGAGCTTTCTCAAGCTTCTGATTTCAGCCTATAAGCTGATTATTTGCTTGACTAGATTATCGGTCACTGCGATCACTTCTTGCATTGTGGATCCTTGAAATAAGATTAGAACCACTAGCATGTCTCCCCTAGGTATAGTGCTTGGATAGCATAGGGATGCCACTATAGCTTCTAGATCTGAAACTTGTCTACTTACACCCTTTGCCCATGCGACAAAATCAGCGATAGTAGGGTAGATGGTGGAATAACTCTCCTCATTTTCTAGTGCATTGACCTCATCTTCAGCTGGAGAAATGAGGTGTGAACAATCCTAGGTGGATTCCTCATTTGTGATCATCAGAATTCCAAGAGGATTCTGAGTATTGCTAGGCTTGCTTGCAGGAGGTATAGGTAAGTGCCCATCTTCGTTCTTATTCTGAATGGCATGCTTCAATTTGAAGCAATTCTCTATATCATGCCCTTTGCCTCTTGGTACTCGCAGTAGGCATTCTCATCCCAAAACCTAGACTTCTTCTCTGGGTCAAGTGTAGGTCCTATGGGTTGAAGTTTGCCTTGTTTCATCAATCTTTTTAGAGCATTAGAATACGAGTCACCAACGTTGGTGAACTTCCTCTGTGGGTTATTCTTCTTAGTCGACGATTCGACAAGGTTGACCTCGTCGGTCTTGCTAGTGGAGTCATAAGAACGACTCGTTGGGCCTTGATATCCGCGAGCTACCGTTTTGGACAAGAGTCCTTTACGGATGTCGTCTTCAATTCTTGTTCCTAACACAGTTAAGTCTTTGAAAGACTTTATGTTTTGGTACCTTAGATGGTTCGCATAGATTGGCCTTAAATTATCCACGAACGTTTCAATGTGAGTAGCTTCGTCTAGGCGTTCGACGAGTTGCGTGCTAGTCTTTCTCCACCTACTTAGGAAGTCGGTGAAACCTGCTTTCTCATTTTGGGTAAGAACCTCTAGAGTGCGCATATTGACTTGAATTTCAGCATTATCTGCGTACTGTTTGGTGAATTCAATTGTAGCATCGTCCCAATTAGCAATTTTCTTGTGATCCAAAGAGTAGAACCATTGCTTAGGAATATTATCAACAGATGAAGGAAAGATCCTTACGAACGTCTCTGGCTTAATGCCTTTGATGGACATATAATCTTTGAGTGCACGAATATGGTTCAAAGGGTTTTCATGCCTCTTAAACTTCGGGATGTCAGTCATGTTGAAGTTAATTGGTAGTTGAGCATTTACTGCCTCATATTTGCGACTGTTTTCCCTATAGATGTCATCTCCCTTGAGATACATTAGTTGCTCCTCTAAATACTGGAGTCGCTTTTCAGCTTCAGTAGGACCTGGTGGAAGATTTACTTCTGGTTGTTCAAAGGGTGGAGGATTATCGTGTATGAGCGCGTCAGGATTGGGATCCTCTGCAGGAGGAAGTCTAGCTTCTACAGCGACAATACGGCCTTCGATAGCGTTAAGGTGAGCATAATCTTGGCTTGGCTTGTCTGGAGACGAAGTAGTGCAGCTAGGATTTGATCATTACCATTTGCGGGCTGTTCGGGTTGATCATTAACGTTTCCATGACTAGTTCCCACCATTTTGGACTGAGAATAAGAAATCGACGACGAATCGAAATACGATTGACGATCTTTGCAAACTTACTCAAAAAAAGGACTCGACTCATGAAGTGGGTGTGTGCCACTATATCAAGTGGGATTTAAAAATGAAAAATTTTGAAGTGGGTGTGTGCCATTTTTTCCTAGACAACTGTAGTGTAGTTGTAGGAGTGCTGAATCAAAGTGAGTTTTGAAATGGGTTTGAGGCCCAAAGCCTGACTCGACATTTGGACAGAGTGTCGGCTTATTTTTTGCTGTTTTAGGCCATTTTTGAAAATGTTTATATTTTGAAATGGATTTTATTTTACAAAATTTCGTTATGGTTTTGTTTACCAATGGTGATCACGTATATGATACAAACATACATATGGGCATTATAACGGTATGCTAAGTGAATTTAAAGGGTTTTGGCTGAAAAAGGTGGGTTGCCATACCAAGCAATCAAACCTTGGTCCGTGGAGATGTCCGTGCCAAACATGAGAAAGGTCGGTTCCTAGTCCATTTCCTCGAGTAGTGAAAGCTCTTGATACAAACATGAGTATGTATCGCAGTATGGTTGACGTCAATCGCTATCCATTTTTAGGCCCAGATAGGAATTTGGACCGTCCGGACGGGACGATTGGTCGACTGGGCTGGTTTAGGGCCTAGGAAGACTAAATGAAACGACCTAAGAAGGTCGAGTAATGAAAATCGATAACTGTCTCATATAAACTATTCCCTAACCTTGTTCAAGTTTTACCCTGGGTAACACATAAGTGTATCATCCCCAGCGGAGTCGCCAAACTGTGGCCACCCGCGCGTTGTGGTTTTGAGGCGGCTGCAGTTCTCCCACGGAACCTTGGTTTTCGAAAGCACGTCTTGGGCCATTATCGATTTGTGAGGCATTGAAACTGTTGAAAGGTTGAATAAGCCTGCATTTGTGGAGTCTCCACTAATTTATTATGGAAAATTGGAAACCGTTCGAATACCTCGTACCATGTCAAGATAGAAAGTAATGACATGAACACTAAGAACTCGTTACCCTTAACATTTTATGTCTAGAATGACTCTCGAGATGCCAATGGACACGGATGTCCAGATATAACAGGAGTAAGGGGTGAGGGTACGTATCAGGAAATTCTTTAATTCGAACAACTAATCCCGCCCCCCTCGATAGCGGCCTATACTAATGATTAGGGAAGTCGTTCATATTTGATATGTCGTCACTGTAATGCATGCAATGCAAAAAACATGGATTAATCCTAGCATGTGAAATTAGACTATGTCGGTTAATACGTGTTTTAGCAAATAATTTGGTCGAAGTAAATGTTAGATTCAATACATGTGAATGCCATACAATTAAATCATACATAATAATAATAACGATAAATGAATTACAAAAATTAAAATTACAAAAATTACAAGCTTTATTTGATCTACGTCAAAAGCACGCTCAAAGACGGGATTTGGAAGAAGAAAATAAAACGAAAATGAAATTAGAATTAAAATATCAAAACATGTCAGATTAGAGGTGATAATACGAATAATAGTTGATTTAAACCGTAATTAGTAGCTACGCAAAGTGAGAAAGAGTTTAGAGGCAGAAACCAACACAGAACAGGCACAACATCTGCTGCGTCCACTGGAAGAGGCGCAGCACTTCATGCGTCTGTTCTCGAGCTGCGTTGTTGCTGTGAAGTCAGAATCGCAATACTATTATTGTTCGTTGGTAGATTTAAGATGGATTATCGATATTAGACTCGAATTGAAGTGTTTTAACCGATCATATGTATGTGGACAAGTCATAAAACGAATTAAAACTAGAATTTACAACGGTTTACATGATTATGATTATACGATGAACTCGTGTCGGAAATACAAAAAGGCGAAACTTGAGGTTAGATTAAGACGAAACTGGACAAATAAGATTCGGAAGAAAACTTATGTATCAAATTGAGACTCCATAACCTCGACATGAACAAGTCGAAAACCCAAAGAATCGATTTGAATTAAAACGGCGAAAACCCGCAAGTTTTGAATTACTCGGGATTAAGGACGAATTAAGCCTTGTAATTAAAAGGGAGTTGTTAAAATATGATTTATATACTGAAATAACAAAGAGAATGAAGGAAAATGAAAGAATAAGAAAAGGAGGAAATTTGCAGGAAGTCGAGGAAGAAGAAGAAGAGAAAGAACAGCAGGCAGCCTCTGGAAGAGGCGCAACAAGGCCGTGATCCTTCCTGAAGGCGCAGCTGCTGCTGCGTTTCTTCTCGACGTTTGACCTCTACTGTTTCGTAAAAACGAATTTAAAAGGTGGATTTTAAATCGATTTTCGAATGTGTTCTTGAAATAGATTTACATTAATTGATACAAAATGAAAGTACAATAATAAAATCGGATTTACACCCTCAGACTTACATGTTTGACGAAACAAGATTGACTAAAGTTATCGTTTAGTGATTGCTCGACTCGAATATGTGTGGAAAGTGACCTTGTTAGAGGATTTAGTAGATTGATTAGGTTGATTAAAGGTGGAGTTGGTCAAGTTTGTCGGTCTATGCAACGTGACTGGGACTCAGAATGATCTGAGCTTACGTGATCGATTGATCAAGCACGTAGGCGTCGAAAGGAAATAGCGTAGTCTAGAATGCAAAGAGAGAGAGAGAGAGAGAGAGAGAGAGAGAGAGAGAGAGAGAGAGAGAGAGAGAGAGAGAGAGAGAGGGAGAGAGAGGGCGTAACACTCGCGTGCCAAATATGGAGGTCGAAGGCCTCTATTTATACTAAAGATATGGAAGAGTTTTGGAATGACACGGATTTAGAAACAAATCTCGAAAATATTCTGGAAAATGCAAAAAGATGACTTGAGAAGAGGCGCAGCAACTACTGCGTTTCTTCGAAGAGGCGCAGCATTTTCTGCGTCTTTTCTCTAGCGGTTTCCTCCTTGACAAGAAAGATTTCCGCGTTTTATTATAGAATTTCGGTAGATTTACACTTCCTTATTCCAGGAAACACAATATTACGGTAGATATTTACTTAAAATATTAATTTTAATTAGGAATAAATATCTAGAGAATTCTAGAATATTCCGGAATATTCCTACTCGGCATTTAAATGATTTTTAGAAAATGAAGCGATTTTTGACCCGGATTCCAAATGAACTCTAATTACTGTCAAAACGGCCGTATCGGTGCGTAGATGACGACCCAGGGTTTGACTCAGGTGTTTTTGAGCTATCACTTGACGATGAACTTACGGACTGTCATAAATTGTTCCGCGTATCAAATATGCGGCCCAATCATCACTGGGTGGTTGGCGGGAGGTGTAGAAATGAGGTATCTACAAGTATAGCCTTAGAAACTACGAGGTATTACATTGTGTAAATGTTACCCATTGAAATGTGTATACAGAAGTTCCACTTTGTCTTACTTGGGTGTGAATAATATTGCATGGTGTTAGATGGTTTACTTGTAGTAATGTATATTACCCCTACGTACAGGGGCAAACCCAGAATTTGAAATATGGGTGTAGATACCTCATTTCTGCACCTCCCACAAACCACTCGGTGATGATTGGGCCGCATGTTTGGTACACGGAACGATTTATGATAATTCGTAAGTTTATCGTCAAGTGATAGCTCAAACACTTGTGTCTATCCGTTGGTCGTCATCTAGGTGTCATTACGGTCGTTTTGGCAGTAATTAGGGTTCATTTGGAGTTCGGGTCAAAAACCGTCTTTATTTCCTAAAACCGTCAAATCCCGAGTCAAAAAAGCAATGTGCTTGTCTACCTAAGGTTAGGATGTCATAAAATGTTATGGATATATCTCATTTTGAGTCCCATGTCACTTAATTAGGCTAAACTTAATGTTTGCATTACAAAATGTGCATTTCATTTAGTTAAAATGACAACCCGACATTTAGGCCCGTTTTACGAGGTGATAACGACTTTTTTGGGTCAGGCCTATTTCACAGAAAGTTCTAGATCTTTCATTTAGCTTTCCAACGCCAACGAAATCACCTTATTCCGAGTCTTGCAGAGAAATTTATGCCTAAAATATGACAGGCTGTCAAACGCCCTTTCTTACGCAGGAGAAAACCGTTGGGGAAAGGACGCAGCAAGTGCTGCGCCTCTTCCAAGGGGACGCAGCACTGCTGCGCCTTTTCTCCAGGCTTTCTTTTTGTCCAAGTTTTCGTGTTTAACCTAAGTCGGTTATTTCCGGATCTTTCTCTCCTTTCCTAAACCCTAATTCCGTGATTAGTATAAATAGGGACCTTCGTTCCTCATATTTCTCACGCGAGTGTCCGCCCTTCTCTTCTCCCTTTGCATTCTAAGACCACGCTCTTGCTTTTTGGCGTCTACGTGCTTAAACTTTCGACCACGTAAGCTCGGATCCTTCTGAGTACCAGCCTCGTTTTGCATGACCGACCAATTTGACCAACTCCACATCAATCAACTTAATCAATCTTGTTTAATTTCCTCTTAGAGGGCAATTTCGTCGTACGTTCGAGTCGAGCATCACTAAACGTTAACTTAGTTAATATCGTTTCGTCAAACATGTAAGTCTGAGGGTGTAAATCCCATCTTTTATTATTGTACTTTATTTTTGTAATCATTATTGTAAAATTTGCGTCGAAAATATATTCAAAACCGATTTACAAAACCTTTATTCAAAACCTTTTTACGGATTAATGGGAGATAGACGTCGAGAAGGAGCGCAGCAACTGCTGCGCCTCTTCGAAGGGACGCAGCAGGGACGCAGCACCTGCTGCGCCTCTTCCTGAGGCTGCCGCAGTTTCTGCTCTCCTTCTTCTTCCTTCGTCTTCTGTTATTTTCGTCTGTTATTTCTTGTTTCGTCTTTGCTTGTTCTTATTTTATTGACATAATAATTTTAACATATAATTCGTTAATAATTCATCTTTAAATTCCCGACTTAAATCCCAAGTAATTAATATTTGCGGGTTTTCGTCATTAAATCAATCCGGGGTTTAGAGATTCGATTCATCAATATCAAGTCCTTGGAATTCGACCTTTGGTATATTTTCATCTGTTCATCGTCATCATTGTCAATAGTTTAACATTAATTTAACCTAATTAGTTAGTTTTAACCAATTTAATTAATAATTAATCTTGTAATTAGCGTTTGATTTGTTCTAATTAATTTGAGTCCGTCTTTTATTGCTTTTACGACCAATTCACATGTAAATAATCTGTTAAACCACTTCTATCCGAGTCAAATATATTAATCGATCATTTAAATCACCAATGAATATTAACGATATGCAATTCCGGCTTCACAGCCAGAATTCACCTCAGGAAAGGACGTAGCAGGTGCTGCGCCTCTTCCAAAGGACGCAGCTCTGCTGCGCCTGTTCCGGGTTGAATTCTGCCTCTGAACTTCCGTCGTTGCTTTGACCTAGTTTATTAGCTTACGTATTAATTAACTATTAATCATATTATCACCTAATAATCTGTTCGTTAATTTATTCTCCCTTTCTTTTCTAAAACCATCCGTTTTAAATGTATTTTCGACGTAGATCAATTAACCCGTTGTAATTATTGTAATTTTCTTTAGTGTATTTATTTATTTATCATATTGTTTGTATGCTTTCACATGCAATTAACCTAAATTCCTACTTCGGCTCAATTGTATGTTAAATTACATGTTTCACCGACTTAGTTAATTCTCACATGCTAGGATTAATTTATTGGATGTTGCATTGCATGCATATAATCGCCAACATATCAAGTATAGATGACTTCTCTAATCATTAGTAAAGGCCGCTATCGAGGCGGGCGGGATTAGGTGTTCGATCAAAAGAGCTTCCTAATACGTACCCTCACCCCTTACTCCAGATTTCTGTGAACATCCGTGTTTATTAGCATCCACGAGAGTCATTCTAGACATAGAATGCTAAGGGTAACGAGTTCTTGGTGTTCATGTCACTACTTTGTGTCTTGACATGGCATGAGGTATTTGAACGGTTTCCAATTTTCCACAATAAATTGGTGGCGACTCCACAAATGCAAAGCTTGCTCGTTTTCTACCCGAGCGACCCCCGTGGGCCCGCGTCCACAATGGGCTAGCGAATTATTGCAAAAAAAATCATGTTAAAAGACGCATAAATTAAGAAAATATATTCTTAAAGAAATGACGAATATCAATATTAATCATATCTTTATTTTGAGGATATGATAAAACTTCTTTTGTATCTTTGGGTCTATGACTATGGCTGACTCAGTCGAGTGGGTTATGGCACTCGACCGAGTGTCCGGTCTGAAGTCGTTTTTCCGCGTCTTATATTTAGTGATTAGAGGAGGTTTTATAAATCGTATAATCAGTTTAAAACATCAGTTCAATCCTAAACATTTCTAAAACTCTCCCTGATCACTCTCTTTATCATCTAGCAGAGAATTGCTCACCTGGATTTGGGATTTCGCCTTTCTTCTTATCGATCGTTGTTATAATCTTGATCTCCATTCTTATTTAATTAATACTATCCCTAACCCTAGGTTTTGGGAAAGTTGGGGGAAATCGTTAATTAGGGTCTATAGTGATTAATTAGATGTATATAATAATAGTATATGTGATTATGACTTCTAGGTGACAGTTTCATGGAGGATTGTTGGTGCGATTACTTGTTTATGCTTGGATTACGAAAGGTAGGGTTTCCCTACTCAATAAAATTTATGATAGATGGTATTATTGTGTTTGTTTGTCTTTGTCATTATATTGTTGTGGTTATTGTGATTGTGGTTGTTAGAGGTGTTGGATTGGATATTGTGACCCATGTCGGGAGATGGTTTCACCCCTTGTGACTCCCATCATAAGAGGGATGTGCACATTTATGAGCTTGGGTTCGCTACATGCAATGAACGGGAATTTGATATCCACACTGCGGCTTGCCATCGGTAGGGGCGGGTTACACGTCACAAGAGGGATGTGCATATTCTTTGGTTGTTATCTTGTTTATCTGTGTCTGCGGTGATCCATTTGATATTGCCGACAAGTGGTGAGCAGTGAGACTTTTTCAGGTTGTCTATGGGTGCTGGTTTAGTTAAAGGGTTGGTTCATGAGGACGCGACGACTTCGAGTTCAGCTTGATTTCATGATATTAGAATTTTACAGGTTGTATTTCAGATAGTAGATATCAAGGTTGTTTAGGAGTTGTATCCGTTGTAAATATTTGTACTAAATTACTTATATTAATTGTTCTTTTATTGTCTAATGGTATTTACTACCTCGGGTAACCGAGATGGTAATGCTTCCATTTGCTAAGGTAGGCCTTGGTCAGGCACTTTGGTAAATGGTGGTGTTATAGTTCATCTAGTAGACGGGGAGGAAGAAGACGAAGAGATATCTATCTTGGCGTCTTCCACATCCGGTTGAGGGTTAACCAACTCACATTAGCGTCCTACGAAGCTTTGGTGGCAACGTAGCTTATACTAGTTGGACCGAGCCAAAAAAGGTGAGGCAGTGGCTCAACTATTACGAGAGGTCGGGTTATTTAGAGGCGATGAATGAGATAAAGTTGCGTGATGATGTTTCTCCGAGAGTTAGTGAGAGTGGGCTTGGTTATTTTAGGTGTTGTATGACGACTAGTTTGGATGAGAATCTAATTAGTGCTTTTATAGAGAAGTGGCAGCCTTATACCAATACTTTTCATATGCATTTAGGTGAGATTACTATCTTGCTGCACGACGTTCACCAGATCCTTAGGATACGGACGGATGACATGAGGGTGTTTGTGGAGGGCATGGTTAGGGAGGATGAGGGTGTTACGAGGGAGGAAGGTGGCTACATTATTCAGAGTGTCTATTGAGGATGTTGCACCGTCGATTTATGAGGGTGGTGGTTTGTTGACTAAGAGGTTGACGAAAGTTGTGGATTCGGGAAACCAGCATAACTCGCTCAGAGCTTACATGATGATATTCCTAGGACAGACTTTGTTCATGGACAAGTCTAGTGATAAAGTACTCGCCCGTATGTTGTCGTTGTTTGATGATTTGGGTGTTATTGATATGTATGCTTGGGGGGCCGCGACATTGCTCTAGTTGTACCGACACTTGGAGATGGTTTTGCGATCAGGGGGTCATGGTCTTAACGGTTGTTTACCATTGATTCAGGCTTGGATATATGAGTATTTTCCCCAATTTCAACCCCACTTCGGATATTATGTCGAGGCGAGACCCCTTAAGGTTTTGCTCCAAATATAACTTGTGTATGACGTCGCTTTACTTGGGTTTCATTAGATTTTTTAATATAATAGAGTTGCACTAGCCTGATTGGTGTCTGCGCCGGTACGGGTATTCTCAGAATATCCCGATACCTGTGCTTATCCTAATCGTAAAGCATCGTCCGGCTTCACCGATGTCGCGTTAAAGGGTTTATTTATGGAGATTCTCCTTATTTGGAGTGCGGGCTCAAGGATGCCGAGATTGTTTTTCTTAGAGAAAAAAAAGTAGTCCCTCCTATCCACTATTTTCTTCCCTATTTACTTATTCAGTTATTCATATTTTTTTCCTTATTTCTATATTTGGATATAAATTCTCTCTAAATGGACTGTTATAGCCCGGTCCTAATCTCAAGTTTTCAACCTTGTGCCCTTGTTACACCCACCACCACCACTATCACAACCACGGATACCCCTCCCTTAACCATGAACCACCGCACCACCACTCAACCACCACTCTAACAGCTTCTCCTCCTCCCGTCGTTCTCCCTCTTGCAGCCACTACCAAGAACCAACCGCCACCACTTTGACCCCATAAAACCCAAGATAAAACGAGATCTAACCACCACACTACCACCGCATCTCTGACAACCACCTTTTTCACCACCAGTAACCACTTCAATTTATGAAACAAAAAAATAATGTAAATATGACCCACCAACCCCGCCGTTTCTTGTAGATTTGATAGGAGAAGAAAGAGAGGAAGGAGAAGGCGACAACAGAAAGGTTAGTGGCCGTCAGAGACGAACCATCAGAAAAAAAAGCCAGATCTACAACAAACGAATAAATTTGGCGAAAAGGGAAGGTCGGTTGGGCCTGCCATGGAGAGGTCGCCGGTGAGGGAGAAGAAAGGAGAAGAGTAGAGGTCGCCTTTCATGCTTCCCATGCCCGGTTAATTGTGGGATAACATGAGGGAGAAGAAAGGAGAAGAGGATTATGTGGGGTAATATGAGGGCAAATGGGTAAATTTGCTACTTTCTTAATTTTTACCCTTAAAACAAAAGGGAAGAAAATAGGGTATTGGAGGGAGTATAATTGTATATAAGTGAATAAAATGAAATAAATAAAGGACGCTATTGAAAGATTAATATTTATTAAACTTCAAGAATTTATGGGTACGTAAGTTTAGTAACTAATCAGAATAGCGGATACGAATTTTAAAACTATTCATCAGGGGCGGCCGGTGCTGTTGGAATAAGTGTCCTCCGACAATAATGCGATCACAACTGTTGATCATAATGATCACATGTTTAAATCTCATTTTAAGAATACATGTGGGATGTAATATTTTACAGTCAACTGGTCTACACATATCGGTAATGATTGGCTGACTAGAGTATGACATTACTGTCGTGCGACGGTGGTGATCAGTTGATCCCCTTAGGTCATACCTATAGGGAAATACTCTTAATTGATTATTTAATTAATCGTATGCCGATACGAGTTAATTAAATTGCTTAAAATTGACGGGTGATTTTGTGAGTAAAGTTAACGTGTCTTATTGTAATTTGATTAAATGAGATACGGTCTAAGTAATCGAATTGTTTTATTACTTAGATAAAATTATTGTTTACGAAACAACTAAAAATTGAGTGAATAATTTATTATAAATACAAGACGTTGTAATTTATAATTTGGTAAACCGTTTTGGTACAAGTAATTACGAATTACTAGTCGATATTGTATATGACTTATTTTATGAGTATGTTGATTTTTAATATGTAAAAAATACATTACAATTTCACATGTCAAGTAACATGTCACATATGTTACAATTGACAAATGACAAAATAAAATGGACCATCCATTTTATGTTAAAAGTGCCGAAATTTGGAGGGTGTTTAAGGTGTATATTGTGTTTTTATTTTAAGTGGAAAACACTATTATTACTACCTAATATAGCCTTGCATACCTATGTTTTCTTGGGTAGAAAAACTAGCCCATGCATTGGGCTCTCCTTCCCCCTCCAACCGGTTTCTACATAGAAAAGACAAGGGGCTTTTCTTTTATTGTTCACTTCTTCTTCACATAATTTCTAGTGTAAGAAATTATGATTCTCTACATTTTGGTGAGACATTTTTAGAGAAAGAAAAACCACAAATCATTCTCTCCTCTTGGCCGAAATTATTCAAGAAGAAATACAAAATTCATGTATCAATTTTTAGTAAGATTAGTATTATTTCTAGTACAAATAATATTAGTTATTAAGAGATTTCCTTGGGTATTCACATTTGTGAGAGGTTCTAATTTGGACCTTTTGTTCATCCATTTTAAGGAAAGCTCAAGAACTAACAAATAGGTGAATTTGTTGGTGCCCATAAAACCGAAATCATTTAGTAAGATTGATGATTTCTTCTCTTATCTTATTTATGTTTGCATGCATAAGATTTATAATTATTTTATGACTAAGTAATTTCTCACATATATGAATATGTAAATTAATGAGATTAATAATTTTTTCTAACAAGTGGTATCATGAGCCTTAGGTTGTTTGCATGCAAATCGGTTATTGTTTTTCCGAGTTATAAGATTAACAAACAAAACTTATAAATTTGTGTTTATTATGAAATATCACGAAATTTATTATGCATGTTAAAGTTTCTGGTTCTAAAATATTTTAGGATATTTTGGTTTAATTTATGGATTTTATTGTTCATTTTATATAATAATGGCATTAAAATGTTATTTTTATGATAAAAATGTCATTTTTGGACTAAAAATAGCTAAACTTCGATTTTTTCAGTAGTTTTTGGATATGTTTTCACATATATTATCTACTGATGGCCTGTAAATTTTCATAATAAAATGAGTTGTTATGCTCGAAATATGGATTTTTCAATTTAAAATCGTATTTAAATGGTTAAATAGGTTAATATGAGTTATATTTCGAATCTGGTCATGGAAATTTAGTATGTTGTTACATGCAATTGTACAAGATGTGTGTAAAATAATTGGCTATTATGAAGTCTTTATGCATGATTTATGAATTTTTGATGAAAAATCACATAAATAGTGACTTTAATTAGTAAAAATTGCTAAAACATACTTCATGACTAAGGAAAAACATCACATGTTGCATTTTATCATATATTTCAGATCTAAAAGTGAAAAGTTAATAAAAATAATTTTTCTCATATTTTTATGGTAATAATTGATAAATCGGATAAACCGCAACATTGTTTTTCTCAATAAATTTTTGAAATTTTTAACCTATGTTTTTGAGCATTATGAGTGTCATGGTATTTTTCCAGAATGTTCATGAGTTTAAATTTCAAAATTTGAAATTATTTGAAATTTTTATGATTTAATTTGAAGTTTATGACATAATTTTGAATTTTTAGTCCATTTATGAACAATATTAAGAAATATAGGTTAATTATTATCAAATGTTAGTGGAGACTAATTTTGAGTCCTAATATGGTTAGGGTAATTAACTAGTACATAAATATGATTTTATGTAATTTTTGTGATTTTAAAAGGTTAAATTACGCAAATCCGTAAAAACCGATTAATATACGATATTGGCTCCTTAATGGCGATTTAGCATAAAATTGGGCATGTTCATACATATTATAATGCTGCATTTTATTTATGATTGTCATATTTTTTTTTATTTTTTTTTATGTAATTTTTTTTTATGTAATTTTACTTAGTATGGCCTTAGTTTTTAATTGATATTACCCGAAATGTATGGGAATATCGATTCGGTTGTAATTTATTGTGATCTCGTATCACCGTTTTGTAATTTAATAGATTTATTTTTATTTTTAATTACAAATGTATAATATGAAATTATGCAATTTATTATGTAATTTATTTATTCCGGAGTTCCTTGAAGACGGTGTCACTCGAGAAGGCGATCCATTAAAGAAAGTGTTACCTTGAAATGAGTGCCAAGACCGAAGTTCAAGGGACCAAAGGAGTTGGTTTCCGAATTTGTAATAGTTTATTAGATTTACTATTTTAGGAAGGCCATACTAGGATTTATTTATGCTTTGCATTTTATTTATATGTTGCATGCATCGCTAAATCGCCATAACTAAAACATGCATTATCATTTTATCGAGTATATCGACCGTGTCAATTACAATTATCGGAGTTCACCGCTTTGGTTCACTTAAAACGTGATAGATAATAAATTGACATGACCTCTCGCTAAAAATAAACCATTTAGACTTAGCCTTACGAAAAAGTAGAAACCATGAAAACCTATTTCATGAGGGAGTGCACTCGGCCACACCGGGGTACAAACCTTGTTACGTAGGGGAAGTGGGTGATAAATGTCTATCCACCGAATTTATGTTAATTAAGGGTATTTCGGCACACCGTGCCCTAAGTTGATATGAGTTTGGATCATGGACACATTTATTCGAAATTTGGGTTGAACTCAACAAAAGTATTCACGACGATTTCCGGATGTGTTTCGGGCTAAAGATAAATATTAATGTAATTTTATCGACCAAGAGTTCTAAAAGTAGAATCGATTAAAGAGTTAATCCACCGAGTTATATTAATAAAGGGTATTTCGGCACACCGTGCCCCAAGTTAATATGAATTTGGATCTTGGAATCATTTATCATAGTTGGGTAGAGGTCACTATGTAAATGCTTTACTTGTTATTTACAAGTATTAATAAAACGATAAATGTTAAGTTTTCCACTATTCCGTTATCATATTGTTCTATTTCTTTACCACAATTCGTATACGATATCATTTCGATTTTTGATTCAAATCTCCATTAAAACATCGTAACTAAAGACAAAATTTGAATTTTTCTTCTAAAAACCTCGTATTATTCATTGAAAGGATCTCTTGTGAAGAGTATAGATAAAAGTTATTCGTGATCAAAAGGGTTTTTGATTCTTGACTAACATATCTACTTACAATGAATTATTTCTCATATGCTTAATTGAGTTAAGTACTTTGAAACGTTACATCATTTTGGTAACTACATTTGTTTGAAATCAAAATTGACTAAAATACCGCAACCACTTCAATAAAAGTTTTAAGACTAAACAATTGAATTGAAGAGTAGTCTTCATGAAATTCAATTTTGCTTCTCTTAGTAAAGATTCATTGAATTGAATGGGAGCATTCTCTTAAACCGTTAAGAAAAGGATAAGGTTTTAAAGAAGTAAAATTAGAATGGAATTGATACAAGGTAATGTTAAAAGTAAAGTTATTGAGAATAACGATACTAAACCTATCAATCCCGACCGATATAGTTTCCATTGTCTTAATTGTTGGATGATAGAAAGGAAACTACCACAAATTATTGAAGAATCAACAAGTTAGTTGTGGGACATCTAATGGGACCTTCTTCTTTAAATGTTTATTTGATTGACATAAATTTTGCTAGCACTACTTCGTCAATATTAGAAACCGGTGGTGGTTTTCATCAGTGTACTTGATACATAGGATGATTAGAATATGACGACTAGCAACAATGATGTTGAGAGATAAAGTCATTGTGTAATCAATCTAGTTTTGGGTTTATAGTTGTACTTAATTATGACTATTAAGAATATAAACTTGTTAAGATACAAAAGAGGTTTCACTTTTGTGACCCTATACACCATGATTTGATGTATGGCTAGCCCATTATCAAGGTGATTATATTCTAAACCAAACTAGAATGATATATCATGTAGATGATGCAAGACTCAAATTGGTAACCTAAGATTAAACCTTAAATTCTGGAACGATGAACGCAAAGAGTTATCGAGTACTCTTGGAACCATTAGATTGTTAATCTTATGGTATATGCGTATCTTGTAATCAAAGCAAGATGTCTCATGCTTTTTGGTTGAAAAGGAGATCGAGGTTGTAAATCATTGATCCAGAATAGGTTGATCATTTTCTTTTACCAACGATTTAAGTTGACACTAATGTGTTCACTTAATAAGGTTAAAAGAGAAATTTTTGAAGAAGTTCAAAGAGTTCAAAGAATCACGATTTAGTCGTGATGGGATTATCAAAGTGAAGTCTTTGATATAAGCCAAAGGAAATGTGAAATAGTATCACAAGTTAATCTCTCTTAGCACGCATTATGGGATAATGTGTGGTTGGATAAGAAATCAAATGCTATTCGATATGGTTTGGACTTCAATCAAGTTACCTTGAGTTACTTGATCTAATTTTGGGGATTTTATCATTTTGTCTAAGTTGTTTTTCCACTAAATCTAAAACGAATCATATGAGATATGAAATGGTAGGGTACCATGTTTGTAAGTTTTTCAAAAGAAACAAATGCTCATTTTTCCTCACTATAATCACGAGTACAATGGGTTTGTGGCTCGTGAAGCTGTCTTTCTAGAATACAAGTTTATTTCTAAAAGACAGAGTGGGAGAAATTATTCAAGAGCCACAAAGAATGCTATGTCGCAAGAAACTGGTCTTTCTTGGCTACATAAGGCGTTTTGTGTAAAACGTTGTTTCTTCAAAACCTAGGAGGTTAAAGTCATCACTTGTTGAAAATGATGAATTAGTGTTACTTTTAGAAAGTAAATAGCTTGTAACTTACAAAGAAATTGTTTGATTCAAGTTGATTACTTCTGAAAAGTAATGAACATATGACTTACATGAGAATGTTTAAGTTACAACTCAATACAAGGCTTAGAGCCATAAAAATCCAAAATAAAAGGCTTGATTAGTGACAAAGGGTTTTGCACTAATAAAGAGAGATTTCAAAGCTTGATTGGTCGCAAAAGGTTTTGCACTGGTTGAAATGCTTAAGTCTATTTGGATCTCCTTAGGGATTGTGTTTCATTATGATGATATACATATAGCGAGTGAATCTAAAACCCACTTCTTAAATTAGAAGGAATGTATTCAATACATGTCTTGAGTTTTGTAGATTCTTGCCATCCTAAGATAATGTGAAACTTAAGAGAGGGTCTTAAGTAGGACATCAATGAGTTGGAATCAACATTTTGATCATGTGATAAAACCTTTATCAATAGGTTGAGAAGTTGTGTTTATACATGAAGTTTAGTGGGAGTTACGGAAATTTTAATTAGTCTTATATGTGGATGACATATTGATCATTGGGAATGATTTAAGACTTTTGGAGTAATACAATACATCTTTAATATCCAGATTTATGGAGATAAATCAACATGATATTAGCGTCAAATAAGAAGTCTTATGTTGATAAGATTCATGATTAGTTCAATCGAGTTGAACATATTTGATTGATTCCATTTGCTTCCGTTGCCGGATCAATTAAATGAGTAATGATGTATAACACTTCATATACTTTGAGTATGATGAATCGTTTCAAAATCAAATTCAAGTAATAGTTACCAAGTAGCCATATAGATTAATCTTAAGTGCTTGAAGAAGCATTAAGGATGGAATATTAAGTGTTTTTGATGCAATCAACTAATTTGTGTAAGGGTATTACACAAATGAAAATTGAGATTTTGGAAGGTTTCAGACAAAACCATATTCAAAACACGTGAAGATGGTTAAGGAACCATTGTGGCTATGTCATTTAAGAACTAGATTTGCTAGAATCGTTCTAGGCAATAAAGAACGATGATAGATATTTACAACGGAAATTGAGTACACTTGCAATCATGAGATGTGCAAGAAGGATGAGTCCCGCACACTGTGAAAACAGTGGGAGCTATTCTAAGGCTAGAGGGCCTATGTCTTGATTGGATCTCGACACGTACTCAGAAAGTTTTGTAATGCAAATGTATACATTACAAAGGAAAACGAGTATGTAGTAAGGTTGAGTTAGGTACAAGAAGTTGATAAAACCTACTAACCAAAACGTTCTTATAGGTTTAAACATGATGAGTCATGTCATTTGTCATTTCAATTGGATTGAGATGAACAACTACATACATGATCAAAATGGATTATAAAAATATGAAGTAGTAATCAGGTATTGACTATTCATAGGTGATAATCACATTTGTCGTTCGAGTTTTTTAAATCAGAAAACTCCTTTTATACCTTGTTACATCCAAACGGGTTGTAGAGACAACATTGAACCCCGTTAAAGTGAACCCGGATTAACATGGTATTCGCCCATAGTCACTTGTATGAGGTGACGTCTCGAAGTCACTAGAGTGTGATGCAATTGATGGCAAGTTCAATTGACATAGAGGCATGTGAGATGACTAGTCGATCACATAGGCAGACTGTTGGGAACACTTTGTCGGGCCTTATGACCACTTATAGAGTTCTGGCAAATTTATATAGCCTGGTCATGGCGAGAGCTACTATAGTATTCTAATGAGTCGATTCTTTTGACTAAAGACTGTTCGCCTAAGATGGTACAGTTTCAGATTGACTTTGATTTATGTTACTACGACCTTCGTAAATGGGGTCAAATGGCCATATTTTCGGTTATGATGGATGTGGCTAGTCGAAGGGAATAAGTGCGATAGGAATTGTCCACTCCCTTGTCAGGGTTAAAACAATATCTCAGGGCCACTCGAGGAGTAATGAACTGGAAATGCGTGGCCACGCTCGGAAGGTATCTATGGTAGATAACTCCGGTCAATCAGTTATTCTCCAGATCGAGGAAACCACTCTCGATATGATCACTTGCAAGTACGACCTCAAAGACACCTTGCATTGAGTGGGAGATAGTAATAGGACAAGAGAATTGGTGACGCACACTTGTCGAGGACAAGTGGGAGATTGTTGGAAAAAGTGTCCTCCGACAATAATGCGATCACAACTGTTGATCATAATGATCACATGTTTAAATCTCATTTTAAGAATACATGTGGGATGTAATATTTTACAGTCAACTGGTACACACATATCGGTAATGATTGGCTGACTAGAGTTTGACATTACTGTCGTGCGACGGTGGTGATCAGTTGATCCCCTTAGGTCATACCTATAGGGAAATACTCTTAATTGATTAATTAATTAATCGTATGCCGATACGAGTTAATTAAATTGCTTAAAATTGACGGGTGATTTTGTGAGTAAAGTTAACGTGTCTTATTGTAATTTGATTAAATGAGATACAGTCTAAGTAATCGAATTGTTTTATTACTTAGATAAAATTATTGTTTACGAAACAATTGAAAATTGAGTGAATAATTTATTATAAATACAAGACGTTGTAATTTATAATTTGGTAAACCGTTTTGGTACAAGTAATTACGAATTACTAGTCGATATTGTATATGACATATTTTATGAGTATGTTGATTTTTAATATGTTAAAAATACATTACAATTTCACATGTCAAGTAACATGTCACATATGTTACAATTGACAAATGACAAAATAAAATGGACCATCCATTTTATGTTAAAAGTGCCGAAATTTGGAGGGTGTTTAAGGTGTATATTGTGTTTTTATTTTAAGTGGAAAACACTATGATTACTACCTAATATAGCCTTGCATACCTATGTTTTCTTGGGTAGAAAAACTAGCCCATGCATTGGGCTCTCCTTCCCCCTCCAACCGGTTTCTACATAGAAAAGACAATGGGCTGTTCTTTTATTATTCACTTCTTCTTCACATAATTTCTAGTGTAAGAAATTATGATTCTCTACATTTTGGTGAGACATTTTTAGAGAAAGAAAAACCACAAATCATTCTCTCCTCTTGGCCGAAATTATTCAAGAGGAAATACAAAATTTTTGTATCAATTTTTAGTAAGATTAGTTTTATTTCTAGTACAAATAATATTAGTTATTAAGAGATTTTCTTGGGTATTCACATTTGGGAGAGGTTCTAATTTGGACCTTTTGTTCATCCATTTTAAGGAAAGCTCAAGAACTAACAAATAGGTGAATTTGTTGGTGCCCATAAAACCGAAATCATATAGTAAGATTGATGATTTCTTCTCTTATCTTATTTATGTTGTCATGCATAAGATTTATAATTATTTTATGACTAAGTAATTTCTCACATATATGAATATGTAAATTAATGAGATTAATAATTTTTCCTAACAGGTGCAAGTCGGGGGCCCTGTTCAAAATATTATTTAGAGGTCCTTATTTGTTAGAATTATTAATCTCATTAATTTACATATTCATATATGTGACATTTTAATTTAGTCATAAAATTAAAACTAGATCTTATGCATGCAAAGTTAAATAAGAATAGAGAAGAAATCGTCTTTCTTACTATGGAATTTCGGATTAAAAGGCACAAGTAAGATCTCCTTCTTACTTGTTCTTGAGCTTTCCTTATAAATGGAAGAACAAGGATTCAAAGATAGAATTCCTCCCAAAAGTGAATACCCAAGATAACCTCTTAAAAGACTAATATTATTTGAACTAGAAGAATATCAATCTTACTAAAAATGACCCAAAATATTATTTTGGTCTCTTGTAATTTCGGCCAAGAGAAGAAGGTTTTGGAGATTTTATTTCTCTAATTTTTCATAAGAGATAGAGAGAATTTTTATAATTTCTTACACTAGAAATTATAATGTGTAGAAGTGAATAATTAGAGGAAAAACAATTGGCATTTTAGACCTCCAAAAACCGGTTGGCATGGGGAGAGTAGAGCCAATGCATGAGCTTGTTATTCTTCTCAAGAAAAACTAGGTTTGCATGGCTACTAGCTAGTTATAATCATTATGCTTTCCACTTAAAAAATAATAAACACAATTTTTAACCCAATACTCCCCCCATTTCGGCACTTATATAAAATGGGAGGTCCATTTTATATTTGTCATTTGTCAATCGTCACATGTTACTAGTCATGTGAAATTGTCATGTATTTTTAACATATTAAAAATCAACGTATTAATAAAAATACGTCATGTACAAAAATCGACTTGGTAATTCATAATTACTTGTACCAAAAACAGTTTATCAATTATAAATCACAACGTCTTGTATTTATAATAAATTATTCATTCAGTTTCAATTGTTTCGCAAACAATAATTTTATCTAAGCAATAAAACAATTTGATTAGTTAGACCGTATCTTTATTTAATTGAATTACAATAAGAGACGTCAATAATACTCACAAAATCGTCCGTCAATTTTAAGCAATTTAATTAACCCGCATCGTTATACGATCAATTAAATAATCAGTTAAGAGTGTTACCCTTTAGGTATGACCTAAGGGGATCAACTGATCACCACCGTCGCACGAGAGTAATGTCAAACTCTAGTCAGCCAATCATTACCGATATGTGTGGACCAGTTGACTGTAAAATATTACATCCCACATGTATTCTTAAAATGAGATTTAAACATGTGATCATCATGATCGACAGTTGTGATCGCATTATTGTCGGAGGACACATATTCCAACAATCTCCCACTTGTCCTCGACAAGTGTGCGTCACCAATTCTCTTGTCCTATTACTATCTCCCACTCAATGCAAGGTGTCTTTCAGGTCGTACTTGCAAGTGATCATATCGAGAGTGGTTTCCTCGATCTGGAGAATAACTAATTGACCGGAATTATCTACCATAGATACGTTCCGAGCGTGGCCACGCATTTCTAGTTCATTACTCCTTGAGTGGCCTTGAGATATTGTTATAACCCTGACAAGGGATGGACAATTCCTATCACACTTATTCCCTTCGACTAGCCACAGCCATCATAACCCAAAATATGCCCATTTGACCCCATTTACGAAGGTCGTAGTAACATAAATCAAAGTTAATCTGAAACTATGCCACCTTAGGCGAACAGTCTTTAGTCAAAAGAATCGACTCATTAGAATACAATAGTAGCTCTCGCCACGACCAGGCTATATAAATTTGCCAGAACTCTATAAGCGGTCATAAGGCCCGACAAAGTGTTCCTAACAGTCTACCTATGTGATCGACTAGTCATCTCACATGACTTCATGGTACTTGAACTTGCCATCAATCGCATCACACTCTAGTCACTTCGAGACGTCACCTCATGTAAGCGACTATGGGCGAATACAATGCTAATCCGTGTTCACTTTAATGGGGTTCAATTGTCTCTACAACCCGTTTGGATGTAACAAAGTATAAGGTGAGTTAATAATAACTCAAACGACAAATGTGGACATCATATTCGGGTAGTCAATACAATATTACTACCTTGTGATGTATATAAGTGTGAAAACACTTGTTGATTGCAATAGAAGTTTAACATACCATGTGTCCATGTGTTCATACTTCTTGTATTGCACTTCCCTTTATATTCATGTTATCTCTCACAGCATGAACCTTACCAAGTACACATCTAGGTTCCCAACCTAGGTTTAGGTTCTTTGTCTTGAAAGAACTTTCTTGTTGTTTATCACATAACCATTGAATTGCGGTGGATGATATAACTTGCACTGGTCAAGTGTTCTACCAACTCTCAATGCACTAGGTATATGTTTTGTAGGGTCTTGCAACAATTGTCAAGATGATTAGCCTAGCACTTCTCATAAGTCCTAGCATATTAGAAAATACTAGTTTTGAGAAACCTCTTACTATAACTTAGTATCCTTCCAACTTCTTATTTCTCTTTAAGCTTAATTAGCTTAGGATCTTCATCAATCCTTACGCGTTTTTGAATTTCATTATGTGCAACTTCTTGTCACATAACAGAGTGTTCTGTCAAACACTAGAATAGCTCATTAGTTCTCCTCGAGAATTCATGACGATTCTTCTATGGCTTACCAATGACTCATCATGCTCTTAAGCATAAGATTCATTATTGGACATGTGCATGATTATTCTAATGGCGGAAACATTAGTAATCTTTAATCATGTGATCAACCATTCTTAGGTTCAATGAATGACCATGACTGCTTATGGTAATTCCATTTTCATCGATATGAATAACCTATGTTTCTCGTTGATTTGATGTGTATATCTCAATACTTATCCAACATCCCTTGATGTGATTGGATTCATCATAGTCCATTTTCATCCAGAATTGAAAACTCGAATACTTCTTTGTGAAGATAGTACTAGCTCGTCATTCTCAATGAGTAATGAGTTATAAATTCTACAAGATGATTGCTCCCACTAAATTTCATGTCTTCACATGATAATTTCAAACTCCCACTTAATTCCACATGTTTCGCAATTGACTACTCAATCTAAACATTTCAAGAATTGAAATACATTTTGCTTTGCCAAGTTATTAAGATTAAAACCATATATGTTCCCAACATATCCTTTCAAAATACCTATTTTGAAAAGGTTTCAGTCTTAAACTTTATGGAAAGAGATTTTAATCTCTAACTCATTCATTTTTATAATGATGCGTAGCAATGTCATTATTTAAATGTGAAATTCCATTTAATACACGTCCTTCTCAAAATACCCTTTTCCGGAAGGAGGTTTAACCATTTTATTTTCATAATGAGGTTAAGTAATGACACTAGCGTGGTTAACAATTAACTTAGCTTTTGTAGATATCGGCATATCTTCCTTTGCAACTTTTAATCATAAATCTCATTTATATTCAAGGATGCAACTTTGTTTCATTTAGGCTCTTAAGTAAATATCAATATTGAAACTCTTGGTCATATGTTGTTCATAAACTAGCCAAAACTCTTGTTAAGACTTTTCTTTAGTCATTTTCTTTCAAAACTTTCTTTTCGTCTCCTCGTGTAGTTATCTTGAGAACATATTCTTTTGATTACTTCACTTGGTCTCTTTTGTGATGTAGATCTCATCTATTCGAGACCATAGATCTCATCTATTCGTGTATACTATCTATTTAGGTATGCAAATCATTCTTTCTTTCGTAGATCTCATTTACTCAAGTATACAAATTATTCTTTGTATTCTTTGTGTCTTCATTTTTCTCCCACTCTATCTTTAGAATAAATACACTAGATTTTCAAAGATAGCTTATGAGACACAAATAATGATTTTGAAGTAGAAGGAGGACTATCTCATAGATTGACTAATGTAATTGACATTCCTTTAGGAGAGTTCATCAACTCAACATCACTTTATAATTGATCATACACAAGCTTTAAGCTTGTGGACATATAATGAATCCCATCATTATAGTTGTTTATTGGATCACTTTAAGTAGATGATCATATGTTTCTATTTGCAAGCATATAAAGACGAATTTTTAGAACAAACAAATACGATAAAAGGGGTGACTTGGGCTGCAAACCAAGCCACCATAATCCAAAATACAACCATTGTTTAGAAAGGATAAACCATTTCCATGTCGAACACGGAAATCAAAATAGTTCTGAAAATCCGAAACACAACTTAAAATAAGACAATAATAAAAGCCAAGCTTCATTGGTAGCTACTCCTAGCTCCTTGATGATTTCTCAAGCTTGCTTTTCCTTTCCTTTGTCGTTGCTTGGAGGAGGCCTTATTTACAATAAAAAGGGGATACATTATCACAACTTTGTATCAAAATACCATAGTTGAATTAGAAACATAAAAGAAAGGATAGTCATTTACCTACTGGAGTAATCTTTCCAGCTTTGATGTCACCAAGGTACTTGGAACAATTCCTTTTCCAATGTCCAACACCATTACAATAATGGCATTTGTCAAGAGGACCCTTCTTGGTTTTGGACGTGCTAGCTTCAAAAGTCTTAGCCTTGGTGGACATGGGAGCTTGCCTCTTACCCTTTTTCCCATTCCTTTTGAACTTCCCTTTGCTCTTAATGCTTATATTAAGCACGTCCTTAGGTGGGTTAACATTTAACCCCATGTCTCTTTCGGCTTGCACAAGTAACTTATCCAACTCTTCAAGAGACACGTCCTTGTCTTGCATGTTAAAATTCACCCGGAATTGAACATATGCTTTGACTTTGGATAAGGAGTGTAGAATCCTATCTACAATGAGCTCTTTGGGGATTTCAACCTTTTGAATCTTCAAAGTCTCGACTAGCTCCAACAATTTGAGCACGTGAGGGCTAACCTTTTGGCCCTCCTTAAAATCGAGATCAAAAAATGTCGAGGCCGCCGCATATTGGACGATCCTCGGTGTTTGTGAAAACATTGTCACAAGTTTGGAATAGATTTCATTAGCGGTGCCCATTTTAAAGGCTCTCCTTTGGAGATCCGCCTCCATCAAAAAAATCAACAAATTTTTCATAGCGGCGGACTCTTTGTGGTAAGCCTCATATGCTTCCCTAGTGGCGGCACTCGACCTAGCATTAGGTTCGGGTGGAGAGGCATCGGTGAGGTAATGAAGCTTGTCGTCACCTTGGGCGGCTAATTTGAGTTGGGCATCCGAATCGGAGAAATTTAACCCATTCTTTTAAAGTTTACAACGATCCATGAAGGATCGGAGCCATAAAACATTAGTGAGAGGTGCGGCGTTGGTGTTTGGTGCGGCCATTTGTTATGAGAAGTAAAAGTGGTCTACAAAACAAAATAAAAGGAATAAAACACTTGTCGTTTTAAAATAATAATAACACTCGTATAAGTTTTTAACTTAAACAAGTTTTATTGCATTTATCTAGTGACCTCTACCCAACTTTGATAAATGATTCCAAGACCCAAATTCATATTAACTTAGGCATCGGTAAAGCCGAATACAACCCTTATCAATATAACTCGGTGGATTAACTTTTTAATCGATTCTACTTTTAGAATTCTTGGTCGATAAATTTACATTAATATTTATCTTTAGCCCGAAACACATCCGGCAACCGTCGAGAATACTTTCGTTGAGTTCAACCCAAATTTCGAATAAATGTGTCCATGATCCAAATTTACATCAACATGGGCATCGGTAAAGCCGAATACAACCCTCATCTTTATAAATTTGGTGGGTAGACATTTATCACCCACTTCCCCTACGTAGCAAGGTTTGTACCCCGGTAAGGCCGAGTGCACTCCCTCACGAAATAGGTTTTCATGGTTTCTACGTTTTGGTAAGTCTAAGTCTCAATTGTTTATTTTAGCGAGAGGTCATGTCAATTTATTATCTATCACGTTTTAAGTGAACTAAAGCGGTGAACTACGATAATTGTAATTGACACGGTCGATATACTCGATTAAATGATAATGCATGTTTTAGTTATGGCGATTTAGCGATGCATGCAACATATAAATAAAATGCAAAGCATAAATAAAATCCTAGTATGGCCTTCCTAAAATAGTAAATCTAATATACTATTACAAATTCGGAAACCAACTCCTTTGGTCCCTTGAACTTCGGTCTTGGCACGCATTTTAAGGCAACATTTTCTTTGATGGATCGCCTTCTCGAGTGGCACCGTCTTCAAGGAACTCCGGAATAAATAAATTACATAATTTCCTATTATACATTTGTAATTAAAAATAAAAATAAATCTATTAAATTACAAAACGGTGATACGAGATCACAATAAATTACAACCGAATCGATATTTCCATACATTTCGGGTAATATCAATTTAAAACTAAGGCCATACTAAGTAAAATTAAATAATTCAAAAATTACATAAAAATTAAAATATGACAATCATAAATAAAATGCAGCATTATAATATGTATGAACATGCCAAATTTTATGCTAAATCGCCTTTAAGGAGCCAATATCGTATATTAATCGGTTTTTACGGATTTGCGTGATTTAACCTTTTAAAATCACAATAATTACATAAAATCATATTTATGTACAAGTTAATTACCCTAACCCTCTTAGGACTCAAAATTAGTCTCCACTAACATTTGACAATAATTAACCTAGATTTCTTAATATTGTTCATGAATGGACTTAAAATACAAAATTATGACATAAACTTCAAATTAAATCATAAAATTTTTATGGGTTAATTTGAAGTTTATGTCATAATTTTGTATTTTAAGTCCATTAATGAACAATTTTAAGAAATATGAGTTAATTATAGTCAAATAGTTAGTGAAAAATAATTTTGAGTCCTAAGAGGTTAGGGTAATTAACTTGTTCATAAATATGAATTTATGTAATTTTTTGTTATTATAAAACGTTGAATCACGCAAATCCGTAAAAACCGTGTAATATACGTGGCTCCTTAAAGGCAATTTTGCATAAAATTGGGCATGTTCATACATATTATAATGCTGCATTTTATTTATGATTGTCATAATTTTACTTTATGTAATTTTTGAATTATGTAATTTTTACTTAGTATGGCCTAAGTTTTTAATTGGTATTACCCGAAATGTATGGGAATATCGATTCGGTTGTAATTTATTGTGATCTCGTATCACCGTTTTGTAATTTAATAGATTTATTTTATTTTATTTTAATTACAAATGTATAATAGGAAATTATGTAATTTGTTATGTAATTTATTTATTCCGGAGTTCCTTGAAGACGGTGTCACTCAAGAAGGCGATACATAAAGACGGTGTTACCTCGAGATGCGTGCCATAACCGAAGTTCAAGGGACCAATGGAGTTGGTTTCCGAATATGTAATAGTTAATTAGATTTTCTATTTTAGGAAGGCCATACTAGGATTTATTTTATGCTTTGCATTTTATTTATATGTTGCATGCATCGCAAAATCGCCATAACTAAAACATGCATTGTCATTTTATCGAGTTTATCGACCGTGTCAATTACAATTATCGTAGTTCACCGCTTTAGTTCACTTAAAACGTGATAGATAATAAATTGACATGGCCTCTCGCTAAAATAATCAATTGAGACTTAACCATACCAAATAGTAGAAACCATGAAAACCTATTTCGCGAGGGAGTGCACTCGGCTACCCCGGGGTACAAACCTTGTTACGTAGGGGAAGTGGGTGATAAATGTCTATCCACCGAATTCATATTGATGAGGGTTTCATCGGCTACCTCGTGCCCAAGTTAATATGAATTTGGATCTCGGAATCATTTATAATAGTTGGGTAGAGGTCACTATATAAATGCTCATATCTTGTTAATTATTTACAAGTATGATATTAAAAGACAAATGTTAATATTTTCTTTTCCTCCATACTTGTAGTTTATTACAATGAATCCATCAAACGCTACCGCACCGATAACTATTGAGTCTTACCACAATGTTCTTGACGACGTTTGCTCCAACAATGATTTCGACACTACTAGAGAACTTCATTTTGGGATAGGTTCGGATGGAAACCTTAACTTCATACCACCTACTACTACTAGATCTCGTGTGAGCCCGTCTCAGGAAGACTGCCTCATACAATCTATAGGGTCTTTGTCTCTGGAAGATAAAGATGTCAAAACTAGTGGAAGCTCAAGCAATCAAGTTCTTGCTTCAAAGGGCAAAAAGTTCAAGAAGAAGGGAAAGAAAGTCAAAAACTTCAAGCAAGTTAATGATGAGTGCCATTATTGCTATGGCATGGGACATTGGCTTACGAATTGTCCCGTATATTTGCGAAATATAAGGGAAGGAATCATCGTTCTAAAAGGTAAAATTCCTAAGGAAATTTATGTTATTGATATAAATTATACTTCCACTCACTACTACAAAAATGATCAAAGAGAACGGTTGGTAACCGTTCTTATACGTAGTTTGGACCGTCATGTGGCCAAGCGTTCTCTTTTATCTAAGAGAACGGTTGAAATCAAGTCAACCCGGTCTCTTTGTTACAACAATCAGAACGGTTGCCTTGTAGAACCGTTCTCTTTGATATATCAAAGAGAACGGTTGCATATAATAACCAGTCTCTTTGATAAGGCAGTTCTCTTTGTTAGAGTTTTAGATTTTTTGGCGCCTTAGTTCTCCCTTTTTAAAGAGAACAGTTGTGATGGTACTAACCGTTCTCTTTGATCCTGTTATTTTTTTTAAATATTTCTGTTTTTATCGTAACCCTACACGATTGAATCGTATAGCTCAAGAATTAAACCCAGAAACTCCAGCAATTTTTACACAAGAAAAACCTTTCGATTTAATTTGAACCATTAGGACAAATTCTATTGAAACAAAATACAAAATCGTATCATGTTGTTAAGAGCCTACAAAAATCGAAGATACGCTACCCTGTGCAAAACATAAATAAAAATCTTTGAATCCTCCTCACTTAGTCACATAATAGTGCAAATAAATCAAACTTCAAAAAATTGTAATCATCATCTGCAGAAAAATGAAGCTTGCATCAGTTTCTATAGCAGGACTCTCGTGAATATTTGATACCGGGTACATAATTAAAATGGCAAGCATGATTTACTATTTTTCTCCTTTATTTACTCTTTAGCGGCTCTTAAGCACATAGAACACACCAATATATGGCATATAATTATGATAAATATGCTCATTCAAAACTCAATGTATTAGCAGGTCTAAATTAGTCAAAATTAGATCGCATCTGATCGATATACCGACAAAAGTACACGCACATGTTAAACAATCAGCACATAAGCTGAAAATTTTTTCTTCACATACAAACTACTCCTAGCATTTATCATTTAATCGAAATCCATGTCCTCGAGCCCCACAATCCACCCACAACATAAAGAGGAAGGGAAAAAAAGTTGAAGAACATAAAATCGTTACCAATCAAGTCTAGCAAATGACATAAAGGAAAGCATGAAAATATAAACAGCAATAATCGTCAGAACTTGGAATTCACCACAGCCTTGTTTTCTGCTCATGTTCCATAATATAAAGATTATCATCTTGTTTTCTCATTTTCACACTATATATGTGGATACAAGAGTAAAATATATATGGCAAATTGTACCTTCCAACAAGTTTAGCAGGCCCTAGTTTCGCCAAAGCACGTTCCACTTCCTCACTTACCTGCTCACCATTTATCAAAATCAATCGTTTAATCTACTTAAAATGGTTACTATAATGTTGTCAATAATGAAAAATCATAAACAAGTTTAATAATCTTACAACTCTTCGAAGAATGGGTTCCAAGGACGAGCAAAGCCTTTGCAGACTATCGACCTTAAGTGCTTCAAGAATCACACTGCATAGTAACCAAATACAGATGATGGATGTAATACCAAAAACCACACAATTATTGATGCATATATATGAGCATATCAGCACAAATAACCTACTCAGTATCATCAAGTTACCGACTGAAAGACTAAATAAATCCTAATATTACCCAACGTCAATACATCACCAAATAGGCACAAATTATACTTCCTCTATTGATACAATTCAAAAGCTTGAATCTTTCAGGGAAAAAAAAAAAGAAAACAAATTTAGTTGTGAGGGAAACATGTTACATTATTGATTTGTGGACAGTTTATTTATGTGACCATTGCATAGTTAATTCACAATGGGACAATAAAAAAACAAACTTATATCTCAGTACATCATTAGTAAGCCTCCACAATATTGAATAAAGATAGTCGTACAGTAGAATTGCTGAAGTAACCTATCGATAATCAGGAAAAACTAAATCAACCACCTAAGTGCCCATTACTGATTTTCCACAATAAATTAATAAAATGGTACTCGTAATACATACCCAACAAAATTCAAGCTGCCAACTTTACAAAACCATTTGAATAATTAATAATTGGTATTACTCCCTCCATCTCAACAGCTAGTCTTGCTTGTGACGGGCTAATCCCGTCACAAGCTTGTGACCTCTCACAAAAAGGGAGAGGGGATAAGGTGGGGCACCCTCCATGTGCTTCCCACTCACCTCTCAATGGGTATTTTGTGAGAGAAAATGGTATCCGTCACAAGCTTGTGACGAATATCGCCCGTCTTCAATGAGATTTTGTGATTGTGACGGATATCGCCCCACTTTATTCGTTTCAATTATTATTTGGTTGTAGTCCGTTTGTAATTAAAATATTTCTTTGTACTTGTTTAATGCCTTGACTTTAGTGTTTGGGTTGAAGTAAAGCGTAACTCTCAAGATTAGCAGTTTCGTTGAAGAATTCATAGTTTTAGACTTTCACAAATTCTTATTTCAGAACGCCATATTCGTCTGAAATTATTTCAAACGGATACCATTTCTTCTCACAAAAAACCCATTTATAGTGTGAGAGGTCTTATTGCGATCTGAAGTAAGGCGGTCTGAAGCAAGACGGACTGTGAGACTTTTGGTATTGTTGGATTTTGTTGATCTAATTACATTCAATACGTATACTGTATACAGATATGATAAGGTAGTAATGGTACCAACTGATCTTATTCAATTGTGCAGCATGATCTTTTTCAATTGTGCAGCATTGCAACTTTCTTAAGCTGTCCCGCTACTGCTAGCCCAGAAGAGGATACACCATGTTCACAGAGGTTGGTTTGTTACTCCCTACTGTATTACTCTCGGGCCAATGAGAATTTTCCATATATCTTGTCTGCATTCTTTATCTCACAAGTATTCAAACTTTATTATAACCAAATCTACCAAAATCACTCAAACAATTTCACTTACCCAAGAAATTGAAACCCAATTAACCCACTAAAATTGACTGAAAATATGACTTACCCAATACAAGAAATGCATAAAAAACGAGACCCAAATAAATAAATTAGTATAAACTATAAAGCATACCTTTCGGAGTTTTGGAGACGGAAAATTCAAGATGGTGATGAAATGAGGACTGACGATTGACGATGTCGCCTGCTCACTGCTACCGTGCTAGAGCCTGTGCATCTGTCATTGCTTAAATAAACAAAAGTTATTCTTTCATTCTAATATGAACCGAAATTTGTCATTTTACATCACAAAAGTTGAAAGCTAACTATTATTTGGTATGAATCGCATGTTGAAATTGAATTTGTAATTGATGAGAACAATTATGAAAATCAATCGGTAAGCCTTACCAATATAATCAAATCAATCAAACCCTAAGCCTAAATAAACAAAACCCTTCAAAACATTAATTTATGCAGTCAAAATAATAATGAAGGATACAGTTTATAATTCATAAAGAGATTGAATGATTTATCAGAACCGCCATACCTAGCGCATTAGTTGTTCTTGACTTTAGATATGCGCGACGGTTGAGAGGCGGTGTGAGGATGGAAACTGACGAGCGGCGACGAGAAAGCAGTTGTATGAATGGCCACCGACGATGCGACGAGGTTGGTGGCGGTGGAAAGGGAGGAAATGGAGTGAGAGGAAAGGGAGGAAAGGATGATTGTACGACGATATGAGTTGGGATGAAGTGTAAAGGGGGTCTTTAGGGATTTAATAGAGAATGGCCAAGGATAGGGACCGTGCTCTTTGTTTTATCAAGGAGAACGGTTCTGGATATATAACCGGTCTCTTTTATATTTTATGACGGTTGGTCAAACCTAACCGTTCTCTTTGTTAATGTACGAGAACGGTTTGAGCAAACAACCGTTCTCTATTGGAATCCTATATGCCCGCCAAACTAAAAATAACAAAGAGACCGGTTCCGCTATCAACCGTTCTTGAAGGGGCGTTCTCTTTGCCTTAAATTGTAGTAGTGACTACGACATGGGTACTAGATACCGGTTGTGGTTCTCACCTTTGTAATCATTTACAGGGTTTAAGAGACGTGAAGAGGCTTAGCAAAGGAGATGTGAATCTACGCCTTGAAAATGGAGCTCAAGTAGCGGCCGAATCCAAAAGAACTTATGTATTAGCTTTGCCTAATGGATTTGAGTTGTATTTACATAATTGTTTTTATGTGCCTACACTCTCTAAAAACATTATTTCTATCGCTATGCTAGACATGGATGGATTTTGTTTTGTCATTAAGAACAATCGTTATACTATTTCAAGGAATGATTTGGTTATAGGCCAAGCTTCTTCCATCAATGGAATTTACATTTTAGAGACCTCAAGTCAAATTAATGATATCTATAACATTCAATCAAAGAAACTCAAATCAAGTGACCCAAATGAATCGTTCATTTGGCATTGTCGATTAGGTCACATAAACGAGAATCGCATTAAAAGATTAATTTCAAGTAATGTGATTACACCATTTGATTATCAATCATATGGTACATGCGAATATTGCCTACTTGGCAAAATGACTCGTAATCCTTTTAGTGGTAAAGGAACACGAGCAAGTGAACTATTGGGACTCATACATACCGATGTGTGTGGATCAATGAGTATCACCGCTCGTGGAAATTATGACTACTTCATAACCTTCACCGATGATTTAAGTAGATATGGGTATATCTATTTAATGAAGCATAAAAGTGAAGCGTTTGAGAAATTCAAGGAATTTCAAAACGAAGTAGAGAACCAATTGAACAAAAGGATTAAGGCACTGCGATCCGATCGTGGTGGAGAATATCTTAGTCTTGAATTCGATTCACACTTGAAAGGTTGTGGTATTATATCACAACTTTCTCCACCCGGAACGCCACAACTCAATGGTGTTGCCGAAAGGAGAACTCGAACCCTACTTGATATGGTTCGATCCATGATGAGTCAAACCGAGTTACCAAACTCGTTTTGGGGATTTGCAATCCAAACTGCAATTCTATCTTTGAATAATAGTCCCACTAAGGCCACCGAAAAGACTCCATTTGAAATGTGGAAAGGAAGAGTTCCTAATCTATCCTACATGAAAATTTGGGGATGTGATGCTTATGTCAAGGCAAAAACCGACAATAAGCTTGCCCCAAGATCCGAAAAATGCATCTTTGTAGGTTACCCTTTGACCTCTCGAGGTTACTACTTCTACAAACCTCAATAAAACAAAGTGTTTGTGTCTTCCGAGGCTGTCTTCTTAGAAAGTCAATTTATTTCTAAGAGACAGAGTGGGAGAAATTTTGAACTTGATGAAGTTCAAGAGCCACAAACCGAGGTAGAGACGCAAGAAGATGTTCCTTCGTCTTCTAACGCGGTTGTCCCTCCTCCACTTAGAAAAACGGGCCGAGTTATTCGCCATCCCGATCGATATGTGGGACTTATCGAAGAAGATGGAACACTCGATGTGTTGCTTATAGAAAGTGATGAGCCCGCCACCTACAAGGCCGCAATCTCTATTCCTAATTCCTCCTTATGGCTTGAAGCCATGAAATCCGAAATGGATTCTATGCATGAAAACCAAGTTTGGGACTTGGTAGATTTGCCTAAAGGGGCAAGACCTCTTCAATGCAAATGGATATTCAAAGTCAAGAATGGCATAGAGGGACATGACGATGTCTACAAAGCTAGGCTAGTGGCAAAAGGATTTACCCAAGTCCAAGGTCTCCATTATGATGAGACCTTCGCCCCCGTAGCCATGCTAAGATCCATACGGATTTTGTTAGCGATCGCCGCATTTCATGATTATGAAATATGGCAAATGGATGTCAAAACCGCTTTTCTAAATGGGCATTTAGAAGAGGAGGTGTACATGATACAACCCGAAGGTTTTGTTGATTCTGAAAATCCTAACAAAGTGTGCAAGCTTAAGAGATCCATTTATGGTCTTAAGCAAGCATCTAGAAGTTGGAATAATCGATTTGATCATGTGATAAAAAAGAATGGTTTCACTCGAAGTGTTGAGGAACCATGTTTATACATGAAATTCAGTGGGAGCAATGTTGTGTTCCTAATCTTATATGTCGATGACATACTACTCATTGGAAATAATATTCCAATGTTGTCTTCTGTTAATAAGTGGTTAGGTAATCACTTCCATATGAAGGATTTAGGAGAAGCACAACGCATATTAGGTATCCGGATCCATAGAGATAGATCCAAGAGGATATTGGCACTAAGTCAAGAGTCTTATGTTGATAAGATTCTTCGACGGTTCAGCATGGACAAATCTAAAAGGGGTTTGGTACCTGTGGTAACTGTGTTGGGAAATGTGTCCTCAACAATAGTGCGATCACATGATTTAAATATCATTATTAAATCTCATTACAAGAATACGGAAGGGATGATACATATATATATAGTCAACTGGTCCACACATATCGGTAATGATTGGCTGGCTAGAGTTTGACATTACTGTCGTGCGACGGTGGTGATCAGTTGATCCCTTGAGGTCACACCTAAAAGACGATTCCCTTAATTGAAAAGGTTAATTGGTTGTATGCCGATACAGATTAATTAATTCCTTAAAATTGAACAAATTATTATCATAAGAGAGAAAAATGACATCTTATTATAATGTGATTAAATGAGATTTTATTTAGTAATTTAAGAAGTTATATTACTAAAATTAATCGGTGTTTGCGAAACACGCGAGATGAGAATGATAAGTTAGTTATAATTATAAGATATTGTGAATTATACTAACTAGTAATTAAATGACCATTTTATGAGAAAGTAATTTTATATTACTAGTCAATTTGTTAAATATGATTTATTTAATTTATAAATGATATTTAATTTGTTAAATATGCATTTTAAATTAAAACATGACATAAGACATGTCACATGTCACATGACATTCAATTGTACAATTGACAAAAATAAAATGGACTCCATATTACAACATATAAACCGAAATTAGGTGGGTGTTTTAGTGGGTTTTGGTCTTATTCATTTGTCTATGACACTTGATAGTGACTTGACCATGACAAAGCCTTACACCTATTTGTCTTGTGAAGACAAAAAGAAAAATAATTATGGTCTATAATGATAGATGCCAACCGGTTTTGTGAGGCTTATGGGTGAATTTTATTCTCTTAATTTTCACTTATCATTCATTCTAATTTTACATGCAAAAAGTTCATGTAGTTTTCCTCTCTTCTCTCTCCTTAAACTTCATCAAAAAGGATGAATTTTTGATTCAAATTTGTTCAAAAGATTACTAAAATTATTAATGTAATATATGAGTGTTAGTAATCAATTTTAAGGTAAACCACAATATAAATATCTAGTACATATTAGTTTGTGGGATTAAGGGATTGTCTTGGGTGCAACTAATTGGAGGGCTTCTATTTTGAGGTCATGTATGTTCATCCAATATTGGAAAGCTCAAGAACTAACAAGAAGGAGATCTTGTTGGTGCCCATTTGACCGAAATTTATTTGGTGAGAAATTGATTTTCTTATCTCTTTTTGTTTTGTTTGCATGCATAAGATCTAGTTTTAATTTTATGACTAAATTAAAATGAAACATATATGAATATGTTATATAAAGAGATCTAGATTTCTAACAAGCGGTATCAGAGCACAAGGTTGTTTGCATGCAAATCGGTTATTGTTTTTCCGAGTTATATGATTAACAAACAAAACTTATAAATTTGTGTTATTATGATATATCACGAAATTTATTATGCATGTTAACGTTTCTGATCCTAAAATGTATTTAGGATATTTTGGTTAATTTATGGATTTTTATTGTTCATTTTATATAATATTGGCATTAAAATGTGATTTTTATGATAAAAATGTCATTTTTGGATGAAAATTAGCTAAACTTCGAATTTTCAGGTGGTTTTTGGATATGTTTTCACATATATTACTTTTAGATGATCTGGAAATTTTCATAATTTTATGAGTTTTTATGCTCAAAATATGGATTTTTCATGTTAAAAATCGAATTTAAATGAAAAATAGGTTAATATGAGAAATATTTCGAATCTGGTCATAGAAATTTAGTATATTGTCACATGCCATTTTACAAGATGTGTTTAAAATAATAGGCTATAATGAAGTCTTCATGCATGATTTATGGATTTTTGATGAAAAATAGCATAAATAGTGACTTAATTAGTGAAAATTGCTAAAACATACTTCATGACTAAGGAAAAACGTCACATGTTGCATTTTATTATCTTTTTCAGATCTAAAATTGAAAAGTTGATGAATATAATTTTTCTCATGTTTTTATGATTTTTATTGATAAATCCGATAAACCGCAACATTGTTTTTCCCGGTAACTTTCGAAATTATTAACCTAAGTTTTTGAATGTTATGAGTGTCATGGTATTTTTCCAGAATTTTCATGAGTTTAAATTTCAAATTTGAAATTTATTTGAAATTATTGTGATTTATTTGAAGTTTATAGCTTTTTATTGTAATTTTAAGTCCTTTTATGAACAATATTAAGAAATATGAGTTAATTATGGTCAAATGGTTAGTGAAGACTAATTTTTGAGTCCTAAGAAGTTAGGGTAATTAACTTGTGCATAAATATGAATTTATGTAATTTTAGTGATTATAAAACGTTGAATCACGCAAATCCGTAAAAACCGTGTAATATACGATATAGGCTCCTTAAAGGCGATTTAGCATAAAATTGGGCATGTTCAAACATATTATAATGCTGCATTTTATTTATGATTGTCATAATTTTTTTTTTTTATGTAATTTTGAATTATGTAATTTTACTTAGTATGGCCTTAGTTTTTAATTGATATTACCCGAAATGTATGGGAATATCGATTCGGTTGTAATTTATTGTGATCTCGTATCACCGTTTTGTAATTTAATAGATTTATTTTATTTTTATTACAAATGTATAATAGGAAATTATGTAATTTGTTATGTAATTTAATTATTCCGGAGTTCCATAAAGACGGATTCATTCAAGACGGCGATACATAAAGACGGTGTTACCTCGAGATGCGTGCCAAAACCGAAGTTCAAGGGACCAATGGAGTTGGTTTCCGAATATGTAATAGTTCATTAGATTTTCTATTTTAGGAAGGCCATACTAGGATTTAATTTATGCTTTGCATTTTATTTATATGTCGCATGCATCGCTAAATCGCCATAACTAAAACATGCATTATCTTTTAATCGAGTTAATCGACCGTGTCAATTATAATTATCGTAGTTCACCGCTTTAGTTCACTTAAAACGTGATAGATGATAAATTGACATGACCTCTCGCTAAAACAATCAATTGAGACATAGCCTTACCAAAAAGTAGAAACCATGAAAACCTATTTCATGAGGGAGTGCACTCGGCCATCCCGGGGTACAAACCTTGTTACGTAGGGGAAGTGGGTGATAAATGTCTATCCACCGAATTCGTGTTGATGAGGGTTTCATCGGCTATCCCGTGCCCAAGTTGATATGGATTTGGATCATGGACACATTTATTCGAAATTTGGATTGAGCTCAACGGAAGTATTCGTGACCGTAGTCGCATGTGTTCCGGGCTATAGATAAATATTAGAGTAATTTTATCGACCGAGAATTCTAAAAGTAGAATCGATTAAAGAGTTAGTCCACCGAGTTATATTGATAAGGGTTCCATCGGCTATCTCGTGCCCAAGTTAATATGAATTTGGATCTCGGAATCATTTATCATAGTTGGGTAGAGGTCACTATGTAAATGCTTTACTTGTTATTTACAAGTATTAATAAAACGATAAATGTTGAGTTTTCCCACTATTCTGTTGTCATATTGTTCTATTTCTTTACCGCATTTTTATACGATATCATTTCATTTTTGATTCAAATCTCCATTAAAACATCGTAACTAAAGACAAATATGAATTTTCTTCTAAAAACCTCGAATTAACCATTGCTAAGGATCTCTTGAAAAGAGTATAGATTAAAGTTATTCATTATCAAACAGGTTTTTGATTCTTGACTAACACATCTACTTACAATGGATTGTTTTTCATGTACTTAAATGAATTAAGTACCTTGAAGCGATAAATTGTTTTGGTAATTAGTTTTGTCAAGAATTCGTAATTGACCAAAATAACGCAACCACTTCAATGAAAGTTTTAAGACTAAAACGAACAAATGAAGAGTGATCTTCATGAATTCAATTTTGCTTCTCAAAGCAAAGACTCATTGAAATAAGTGGGAGCATTCTCTTAAACCGTTAAGATGAGGACGTGGTTCAAGAAGTAAAAATTATAATGGAATTGATATAAGGTAATGTTAAAAGTAAAGTTGTTGAGAATAGCGATACTAAACCTATCAATCCCGACCGATAAAGTTTCCATTGTCTTAAATGTTGGACACAAGAAAGGAAACTACCCCAAATTATTGAAGAATCAACAAGTTAGTTGTGGGACATCTAATGGGACCTTCTTCTTTAAATGTTTATTTGATTAAACATAAATTTTGCTAGTACCACTTCGTCAATATTAGAAACCAGTTGAGGTTTTCATCTTTGTATTCGACACATAGGATTATTAGAATATGACAACTAGCAACAATAAAGTCGAGATAGAGTCATTGTGTACTAAATCTAGTTTTCGGGTTTGGAGTTGTACTTAATTGTGACTATTAAGTGCATAAACTCTAAATAAGAATATAAACTTGTTAAGATACAAAAGAGGTTTTCACTTTTATGACCTTATGCACTACGATTTGATGTATGGCTAGCCCATTATCAAGGTGATTATATTCTAAACCAAACTAGAATGATATATCATGAAGATGATGCAAGACAAAAATTGGTAACCCAAGATTAAACCTTAAATTCTGGAATGATTAACGCAAAGAGTTATCGAGTACTCTTGAAACCATTAGATTGTTAATGGTATATGCGTATCTTGTATTCAAAGTAAGATGTCTCGTGCCTTTTGGTTGAAAAGGAGATCGAGGTTGTAAATCATTGATCCAAAATAGGTTGATCATTTTCTTTTACCAACGATTTAAGTTGACGCTAATATGTTCACTTAATAAGGTAAATAGATAAATCTTTGAAGAATTTCAAAGAGTTCAAGGAATCACGATTTAATCGTGATGGGATTATCAAAGTGAAGACTTTGATATAAGCCAAAGGAAATGTGATATAGTATCACAAGTTAATCTCTCTTAGCACGCATTATGGAATAATGTGTGGTTGGATAAAGAATTCAAACGCTATTCGATATGGTTTGGACTTCAATCAAGTTACTTTAAGTTACTTGATCCTTTTGGAGATTTTATCAATTTTGTCTAAATTATTTTTCCACTAAATCGAATCATATGAGATATGAAATGGTAAGGGTACCATGCTTGTAAGTTTTCACAAGAAACAAATGCTCATTTTTCCCTTTCAATTATCACAAGTACGACGGGTTTGCGGCTCGTGAAGCTGTCTTTCTAAAAATACAAGTTTATTTCTAGAAGACAGAGTGGGAGAAAATATTCAAGAGCCACAAAGAATGTTTATTCAAGAGCCACAAAGAATGTTATGTCGCAAGAAACTGGTCTTTCTTGGCTACATGAGACGTTTTGTGTAAGACATTGTTTCTTTAAAACCTAGGAGGTTAAATTCGTCACTTGTTAAAGATGATGAATTCATGCTACTTTTAAGAAAGTAAAAAGCTTACAACTTACAAAGAAATTGTTTGATTCAAGTTAATTACTTCTGGAAAGTAATCAACAAATGACTTACATAAGAGTGTTTAAGTCACAACTCAATACAAGGCTTAGAGCCATGAAAATCCGAAATAAAAGGCTTGATTAGTGTCAAAGGGTTTTGCACTAATAAAGACAGTTTTCAAGGCTTAATTGGTGGCAAAGGGTTTTGCGCTAGTTGAAATGCTTAAGTCTATTTGGATCTTCTTAGGGATTGTGTTTCATTATTATGAAATACATAGCGAGTGAATCTAAAACCCACTTCTTCAATAGAAGGAATGTATTCAATACATGTCTTGAGTTTAGTAGATTCTTGCAATCCTAAGATAATGTTAAACTTAAGAGAGGATCTTAAGTAGGACATCAATGAGTTAGAATCAATGTTTTGATCATGTTATAAAACTTTTCTCGATAAGACGAGAAGTTGTTTTTATACATGGAGTTTAGTGGGAGTTACGGAAATTTTATTTAGTCCGATATGTGGATGACATATTGATCATTGAGAATGATTTAAGACTTTTGGAGTAATATAATACATCTTTAATATCCAGATTTATGAAGATAAATCTACATGATATTAGCATCAATAAGAAGTCTTATGTTGATAAGATTCATGACTAGTTCAATTAAATTGAACATATTTGATCGATTCCATTTGCTTTCTTAGGATCAATTAAATGAGTAATGATGTATAACACTTCATATACTTTGAGTATGATGAATTGTTTTCAAAATCGAATTTAAGTAATCTTTACCAACTAAGCCATAAAGATTACCCTTAAGTGCTTGCAGAAGCATTAAGGAAGTAAAGCAAAGTGTTTATGATGCAATTTTGTGTAAGGGTGTTACACAAGTGACAATTGACAATTGAGATTGCGCATGGTTTCCGAATAAACCATAATCAAAACACATTAGGATGGTTAAGATACCATTGTGGCTATGATATTTAAGAAATAGATTTTCTAGAATCGTTCTAGGCAATAAAGAACAATGAGAAATGTTTACAACGGAAATTGAGTACACTTGCAATCATGAGATGTGCAAGAAGGATGAGTCCCGCACACTGTGAAAAACAGTGCGAGCTATTCTAAGGCTAGAGGGCCTATGTCTTGATTGGATCTCGACACGTACTCAGAAAGTTTTGTAATGCAAATGTATACATTACAAAGGAAAACGAGTATGTAGTAAGGTTGAGTAAGGTACAAGAAATTGATAAAACCTACTAACCAAAGCCTTCTCAAAGGCTAAACATGATGAGTCATGTCATTTCAATTGAATTGAAATGAACAACTACATACAAGATCAAATTAGATTATAGAACATGAAATAGTAATCAGGCATTAACTATTCATATGTGATAATCGCATTTGTCGTTCGAGTTTTTACTTTAAAAACTCCTTTTATACTTTGTTACATCCAAACGGGTTGTAGAGAAAACATTGAACCCCGTTAAAGTGAACACGGATTAACATTGTATTCGCCCATAGTCACTTGTATGAGGTGACGTCTCGAAGTGACTAGAGTGTGATGAGATTGATGGCAAGTTCAAGTGCCACAAAGTCATGTGAGATGACTAGTCGATCACATAGGCAGACTGTTAGGAACACTTTGTCGGGCAGTGACCGCTTATAGAGTTCTGGCAAATTTATATAGCCTGGTCGTGGCGAGAGCTACTATAGTATTCTAATGAGTCGATTCTTTTGACTAAAGACTGTTCGCCTAAGATGGCACAGTTTCAGATTAACTTTGATTTGTGTTATTACGACCTTCGTAAATGGGGTCAAATGGGCATATTTTGGGTTATGATGGCTGTGGGTAGTCTAAGGGAATAAGTGCGATAGGAATTGTCCACCCCTTTGTCAGGGTTAAAATAATATGTCAGGGCCACTCGAGGAGTAATGAACTGGAAATGCGTGGCCACGCTCGGAAGGTATCTATAATAGATAAATCCGGTCAATCAGTTATTCACCAGATCGAGGAAACCACTCTCGATATGATCACTTTCAAGTACGACCCGAAAGACACCTTGCATTGAGTGGGAGATAGTAATAGGACAAGAGAATTGATGACGCACACTTGTCGAGGACAAGTGGGAGATTGTTGGGAAATGTGTCCTCAACAATAGTGCGATCACATGATTTAAATATCATTATTAAATCTCATTACAAGAATACGGAAGGGATGATACATATATATATAGTCAACTGGTCCACACATATCGGTAATGATTGGCTGGCTAGAGTTTGACATTACTGTCGTGCGACGGTGGTGATCAGTTGATCCCTTGAGGTCACACCTAAAAGACGATTCCCTTAATTGAAAAGGTTAATTGGTTGTATGCCGATACAGATTAATTAATTCCTTAAAATTGAACAAATTATTATCATAAGAGAGAAAAATGACATCTTATTATAATGTGATTAAATGAGATTTTATTTAGTAATTTAAGAAGTTATATTACTAAAATTAATCGGTGTTTGCGAAACACGCGAGATGAGAATGACAAGTTAGTTATAATTACAAGATATTGTGAATTATACTAACTAGTAATTAAATGACCATTTTATGAGAAAGTAATTTTATATTACTAGTCAATTTGTTAAATATGATTTATTTAATTTATAAATGATATTTAATTTGTTAAATATGCATTTTAAATTAAAACATGACATAAGACATGTCACATGTCACATGACATTCAATTGTACAATTGACAAAAATAAAATGGACTCCATATTACAACATGTAAACCGAAATTAGGTGGGTGTTTTAGTGGGTTTTGGTCTTATTCATTTGTCTTATTCATTTGTCTATGACACTTGATAGTGACTTGACCATGACAAAGCCTTACACCTATTTGTCTTGTGAAGACAAAAAGAAAAATAATTATGGTCTATAATGATAGATGCCAACCGGTTTTGTGAGGCTTATGGGTGAATTTTATTCTCTTAATTTTCACTTATCATTCATTCTAATTTTACATGCAAAAAGTTCATGTAGTTTTCCTCTCTTCTCTCTCCTTAATCTTCATCAAAAAGGATGAATTTTTGATTCAAATTTGTTCAAAAGATTACTAAAATTATTAATGTAATATATGAGTGTTAGTAATCAATTTTAAGGTAAACCACAATATAAATATCTAGTACATATTAGTTTGTGGGATTAAGGGATTGTCTTGGGTACAACTAATTGGAGGGCTTCTATTTTGAGGTCATGTATGTGATCGAGGCCATTTCGTGTTCACAATTAAGCATATGTGGTCGTTGGTCAATGGTCGATACAAAACACAATTTATACTCCACAAACAACTCTACAATTAGTAAAGAGGCAAGTAAAGGTCGGATCCCAAGGGACGGGTATTGAAATGAGAATTCTATTGTAACTAGTAGTGTCTAGGGGGGTGTCACAAATTGGGTTTGATGTAGAAGGTTACTAAACTAAAATAGCAATGAAAATAAACTAGCAAGATGAATAAAATAAGGGGTGTAAACAATTGATTAAAGGCACTAGGGTGTCATGGGTTCATAGGGGATTCATGGGATATGATCATACAAACATGTTCTCAAATTATAAGCAAGCAATTATTGTTGTGATGGATTGAGTTGGGTTATATCTTAAAATCCTAGGAAAGTTTGGGTCCCGGAGCCGAATCGATTAGATTGTACAACACCTACAAGTCGACTTAATCTTTCCTACTCAACACATGCATGGTCTAACAAGACTCGAGTTGGGTTATGTCTTACAAGTCAAGTTGAAAGGATAGAAGATGATAGTAAATGCAAGGATTCATAGGCTTAGCATTTCATCAAATATAACATGTGCATGTATTAAGATCAAAACAAGCAAGCAAATAAGATATGAAACCATATTGATTTAAGCATGAATCATCCCCCATGTTGGTTTCCCCTAATCACCCATTAAACCCTAGCTAAGAGACTACTCACTCATTATCATGTTGATCATGCTAGAAAGGTTGTCAATCACACTAACATAATGAAACATGATGAATAAATGAAAGTAATTAACAATAATTAAAAAGGGATTAAGAGATTATACCTACTAATGATTCCAATAACAAAGCAAGAATAATAGAAGTACTTGAATCCTAGATTGAGAGGTTGTCAATCTCCCAATAATAACCCAAATAATCTTCAATTACCCAAAATAAAGGAAGAACAAGAGAGAGATTAAAGAACTAAAACTTGGATTAAAACTTGATTAATACTTGATTACAATATTTAAGAGAGATTTGATTGATATTAACTACACTAATTATTGATAAGAAGAACATGCTCCTCTAATTAGACTAATGGGGTATTTATAGTGAAAATTAGGGAGGATGCATTAGGGTTAACTAAGGGCTAAACTAGTAATTACACTTTTTAAGTCGAGCAAGGAGAATCCGGTATTTTCTGAGAGAAGGGCTTCTCTTTTCGTAGCTTGAAGAATGAAAATCGTGCTGTACTGAAATCCGTGCGGATTAGAGTCGGGACGGCCGGATCTGGGCTGAGGAATCCGAGCGGATTCAGGAGAGGGACGCTCGGATTGTGCTGAGGGAATCCGAGCGGATTCCAAGGTGGGACGCTCGGATTGGGCTGGACGGACGGATTTGGTACAATCCGTTCGGATTGTAGTTCAGCGTCAATTCTTCTTCTTTTCTTCCCTTTTCTTCATAAATTCCTTGGGGATTTCCTCGGGGACTCAAGGATCCTTTTCTCAACATTGCTCTTCTACTATGATATGTACAAAGGCCTTCTAGTCTTGTCTCTCCTTGATGCTTGGTCATTGAATACAATCAATTTAGCCTCGTTTTGCCATGAAAATGCAAGATTCTTACTCCTTTCCTACCAAGGGATCAAAATCTCAAAGAATATGCAAAACAAAGAACTAAAGATAAGAAATGACCCAAATAGGCACTAAAAAGCATGGAAACAATGGTAATTCGGGGGCTAAATATGCGCCAATTATGGTCACATCAAATATCCCCAAACCGAACCTTTGCTCGTCCCGAGTAAAGAGGTGACAAAGACTAGGACCAATACTAACCTAACCTAATAATAATAGCCGATGTGAGACAATTAGCGGGTCTCACTCCGCCCCTTCAACTCACAACAAGACAACCATGAGGTAGGATGCCTTCTTGCAAGGCAAGGTGGGTCTTGCCAAAATGGCAACACATCCAAACATTAAAGCACAAAAAATCACATAATGGATGCATCTACAAAAAGAATAGCCACTTTCCTCATCTAAGTGGCGGAAATTATCTACAAGGGAAGCAATTCAAGGGTACACAATCCTTCATAGATGCAATTTGTTCAAACTACTAGGCCTAGAAGGATACCAATAAATCACCTCCAAAAGGTGTCAAGCTAGGGTACCTTTGTCCTCAATCGTTAAATGCTTTTGTCAAGAGTAGACTCCCTATGGTGTTAGAAACACTGGAGGATCGCGGAATTCCCCCTCTTGCCTAGACAAGAAGAAGGGTCGTCCCCTCTCTACCATGCACAAAAATGGATACGATGGATAAAGGGATCGATAGTAATTGAGTTTCATTTTGGGAGTTTGCTTTTGTTTTTGTTTTTCCCCCCAATTTCTTGTGGCATTTGACATTTGAGAACACTTTCTTGCCATTTCTTTTTTATTTTTGGCATTTCAACACTTGACAACTTTTTGCATTTCTTTTTGAACATTTTCAAAGTCACCCCAATTAGTAACGAGGGTGCCTTGTATTTGAAGCTTTAGGAGTCTATTTTTGCTCCTCTTTTCATTTGATGCATTTTTGCAAACTTTCTTTCACTTTTCATTTCATTGAACTCAAATTGATTTTTTTTTGTGCCCATTCCCTTTGATGACAAAAATGTGGTAGAACATGGATGAATGATGGAAGTATGCATGGTTTCAAGGGTCACCTTGGAATAAACGGTAGCCAAGGAGTTATCACACCACAAGGTACTCTTGACTAGGCCTTAAACCATGGGTCAAAGGATACTAGCATGACACATCCTAGGGTGTTTTACAAGTATTCTAACAAGCAAAGTCTTAAGAATAAAAAGCATCTACTAGGGCCTATATACACTTGTCAAGCTTCCAAAGTAGACGGTTTCGCAAAATTTTTCTAACATGCAAACTACATGCCATGATGCAACTAGCATATACATATCCTAATGCAAATGATTCTACCAACTAATATGACATATAATCTAAATGCAATCCTAAGTTCACATTGTTATACCGCATCAATCAAAATAAAGCCACATAGTCATTAACATAAAGAGGAAAAAGGAGATTGGAAAGATCATACCATGCGGTCTTCAATATCCTCATGTCTCGGATGTGGCGTAGTCAATTAAAGTGAACAAGGATAAAACAAACACAATATATACAAGACAATATATACAAAGGAAATGAACTTGTTTTTGGATTTTTCAATTTTTTTCAATTTTTTTGTTTTTTGAAATTTTGAAATTTTTATGGTTTTTGAATAAAAGTTAAGTGTTAGAATTCCCATCCCCACACTAATATGGGCATTGTCCTCAATGGCCAAAATGTTGGAAATTATGCAAAGATGATGCATGATTTCTATACTAAATGCAATTCTACACTAAGCTATACTACATGATGCATGGTTTTTGTTATGATGGAGAGGATAATTTAGATTACCTCCCGTTGTGTATGCATCAACTTCCCCAAACCAAATAAGACACTATTGCTAATGTCAAAGTATTGGGGTAGTTCATGCACACACTATGCTATGCATGAAACTAGATTGTCATTTTGGATTTTACAAAAATGGGAACAAAAAGTAAGAACACCTCAATGGAACCGAGGTGTGAGTCCTTTGATGTTGCTAGGACTAAACCAACAATGATCAAAATGAAATAAAATACAAAGAAACAAGATACAAAGTTCTTTTCATGAAAAATAAAGATAAAGAGGAGAGATGAGAAAACTTCACTTGAACTAAGGTGGGTGCCTCTTGCCCGCTCCACCTAGTGATGAAGTAATCTCCTAGATATCGGCATCATCTCCTTCAATATCGGTATCCCAAATATCCCTAGAATCATCACTTAAACTTGGATCCATGAATTCATCTTCACTCTCAAGTTTCACCGTATCACCTCCATAAGAGTCCCCACTTTCTTCCCCTTTGCGACCGTTCGCTCCTTCATTAGCCTTCTCCGAGTTAGGAAAGAGCAATTCCATTTGAGCCCATGAGGGGAAAACTCCTTCCTCACTAATCCGTCCTTTTTGAGCCATCTCATAGTATTGCGGGTAAAGAGCATAATAAGTATCCACGGAGGTCTCATATTGACGGTAGTGTAAATCTTGCAAAATTCCCGTGACAAAGTCGTCACGGGGGAGGATGAAGGGATTTGGATGGTTATATGGTTGGTAGGGAAAGGGGTAAGGAGGCACTTTTATCTTCTCATTTTGAGTTTGTTGTTCTTGTTGTGGAGGTGGATTTTGTGGAGGTGGAGTTTGCCTTTTTTGACTTGGGATGAGGTAGGAGGGCATTGGTGACAAGCTTCCTCTTCTTGGGGAGACCCGTGGTAGATCATGCATTGGGAGATAGAGTGGATCGCTCCCTTTTGTCAACCACTTTATCCTCTTATCAACCCCCTCAAGGGTTATCCAATGGTGTTGGACGATAAGGAGATCTTCATTAATTCTCGTGTTCCCCGCAAGTGGAGTGTACTCATTGTTCTCATTGAACCTTGGGTTGAAGTGCTTTGCAAGTCTAGTTATGAGTCCACCATTCACTATGTGCTTCATTCCATCATCATTCCCATTTCGAAACTTTGCCCATTTCTCTAGCATAACTAGAGGTGCATTGAATTGATACCCATCTCTCCCTTGAATGTTGAGGTATGATTCCATAAATACAAGGTCCAATTGGTTAACAATGGCCGGATCACGGCGCGCGAAAAGAGTACCCGAAAGAAATCTATATGTAAGCCTCAAGATCGGGTTTTGGATGTGAAAAGCAAGACACTCTTTGGTAAGAATGAAATCCCGGCCCGTCATGGCCCTCCACAATGGTGCAACATTATACTTTTTGGGCTTTGATGTTCGGGTAGGCGAAACATCAAGTCCGAACACATTGGCAAACTCGACAAGGGTCATCATTCTAGAGACATTCTCCAACCTAAACTCTATGCAAATAGTCTTGTTCAAGGTTGTGATTCTCAAAAAGCTTAAGAATTCTAGCACAAGGGACCGATATGTTGGCTCATTCATGCGAAAGAGAGTCGAAAGACCAAAAACCTCAAAGAGTGCTTCTACTTGGTGAAAGATTCCAAGTTTTCTTAAGGTATCATGACAAAGAAATTTAGTGGAAAGAATATTCTTACTTAAGAGTCGATGGAAGACCAATCGCTGCACATCATCAAGGAATTCCACATTCGAGAAATCATCGAGCCTTGTGAGGTCTACAATCTCTACATGCTCCCTTCTAATGGTGTTGAGATGTGAGGTAGAGGAACTTCCCACCATCCTTGGTCTTCTTGCACTTCTAAAGGAGGATCTCCTTGGTGCCATTCTTGCTTCTTTTGTTGGGTTCTTTTGATTTGAAGATTTGCTAAGGATGTTCCTTGTTGATTGAGAATTGGAAACCCTAGAAAATTGGGGATTTTTAATTTTGTGGGTGAAGAGAGTGAATTGGATATGTATGAGAGTCATAAGGAGGTGGGTTTTATAGGGTAAGTGGAAGGAGTAGTGATGTGTCATTATATGGGTGGTGGGGTGTAATTTAATTGAGAAAAGTCGGGCCGAAAAACGAGCAGGGAGACGAGCGGATTGGAAGGCAAGACGCTCGGATTCTTCTCTCACGGGACGGGCGGATTCTGGGTAATACGCCCGGATTCTGCCACAGAGTAAAATCCCAAAATTTTTCTCGCCACAAGACGGGCGTCCCGAGCCAAAGACGCTCGGATTCTTCAAGGGCTGGACGGGCGTCTTCTTGAGAAGACGGACGGATTCTTTGACAGAGAATTTTCTTGAAATGCTCAGGTGGAAAGGACGAGCGTCTTTCCAATAATCCGGCCGGATTCTTTCAGACGGGCGTCTTCTTCCTTAGGACGCTCGGATTCTTCATCAGTCCAGAAATCTTCAATTTCTCAACACAGCTGGACGCGCGGTTTCTCCCCTGGTCGTCCGGATTCTGTCAGGACGCCCGGATTCCCGGGAATCCGCTCGGATTCTGGCTGCGAGCTTTGACTTTTTCTTCTTTCTTTCAATGCATCCCCACACTTAGGAATTTGCTCCTTCCTTCATTCAAAAACTCGTTAGTAACCCTCCCTCACTTACGCTCATGAAAAGAGTTTATGACATTTATTAAAATAAAAGCAATAATAAATACAAGTTAGAGGGTTAGTATATTTACAAATGGTGGTTTAGGGAGGACTCCACCAAACTCTCCCTTAGATGGTCCTTTCAAGGGGGAGGAGGCCCAAGGTAGGTAGCCTCGACCTCTCCAACAAATGCTCCTTCATAGTATGGCTTCAACCTTTGACCATTTACCTTGAACTTGCTTCCATCTTCCGCCTTGAGTTCGAAATCTCCATATTTTCCAACTTCGGTTATCACATAGGGACCCATCCATCTAGAGTTCAATTTTCCCGGAAAGAGTCGGTAGCGGGAGTTGAATAGAAGGACATTGTCTCCCTTGTGCAAGGCCTTTTGTCGAATTCTCTTATCATGAAGCAATTTTGTTCTTTCTTTGTAAATCTTTGCATTCTCATAAGATTGTAGTCGGAATTCTTCCAACTCTTGGATTTGGATCATCCTCTTTTGACCGCTTAATTTGAGATCAAGATTGAGTGCTCGGATTGCCCAATAGGCTTTGTATTCCAATTCGATTGGCAAATGACATGCTTTTCCATAAACAAGCTTGTAGGGGGAGGCACCAATGGGAGTCTTATAGGCCGTCCTATAAGCCCAAAGAGCGTCATCAAGCTTTGTGCTCCAATCTTTCCGAGTCTTGTTCACAACTTTTTCAAGGATTTGCTTGATCTCTCTATTTGAAATTTCCACTTGACCGCTTGTTTGAGGATGATATCCCAAGCCGGTTCGATGTTGAACACCATATTTGGTCAAAAGGGATGCAAGCTTCTTCTCATGGAAGTGTGTTCCTCCATCACTAATGATAGCTCTAGGAACTCCAAATCGTGGGAAAATTATCTTCTTGAAAAGCTTGGTGACCGTTTTCGCATCATCATTTGGGGTGGCAATTGCCTCCACCCACTTTGAAACATAATCTACGGCCACGAGGATGTACTTGTTCCCATTGGATGTCACAAAGGGTCCTTGGTAGTCAATTCCCCAAACATCGAAAATCTCCACCTCTAGAATGCCCCTTTGTGGCATTTCGTTTCTCCAAGATATATTGCCCGTTCTCTGACAAGCATCACAATGAATGATGAATTCTCTTGTATCTTGAAACATTGTGGGCCAATAGAAGCCCGATTGGAGAATTTTTGCAACGGTTCTTCTTGCTCCATGGTGCCCACCGTAGGGTGATGAATGACATCCTTCCAAGATTCCTTGGATTTCCCATTGAGGGATGCATCTTCGGTAGAGCCCATCGCTACACTCCTTGTAGAGGTTTGGGTCATCCCAAAAGTACCTCTTCACTTCGAATAGGAATCTCTTCCTTTGGTTGTGGTTCAAGTTGGGAGGGAGCACCTTTCCAACAATATAATTGGCATAATCGGCAAACCATGGGGTGATGTGCCTTTCAAGTTGAGTTTGAATAGCCATCAAAATATCGTCGGGGAATGAGTCATTGATCGGGGTTTCTCCATTTTCATCATGAAACCGGATTCTTGACAAGTGATCCGCTACTACATTCTCGGCTCCTTTCTTGTCTCTTATTTCCAAATCAAATTCTTGAAGAAGCAAAATCCATCTCAACAATCTTGGTTTTGCCTCCTTCTTTATCAAGAGATGTCGGAGAGCACGGTGATCCGAAAATACAATCACCTTGGATCCAAGCAAGTAGGAACGGAATTTATCCAAAGCATAAACAATGGCAAGAAGCTCCTTTTCGGTTGTATCGTAATTCACTTGAGAAGGGTCGAGGGTTTTGCTTATGTAATAGATGGCATGAAGAGCTCTTCCTACCCGTTGGCCAAGAACCGCTCCAACGGCGTAGTTGCTAGCGTCACACATAATCTCGAAAGGTAACTCCCAATTTGGGGGTTGGATGATTGGTGCCGAGATTAATGCTTCTTTGATTCTATTAAAAGCTTCAACACACTCGTCAGTAAATTGGAATTGGGCATCTTTAAGCAAAAGTTGAGTGAGGGGTTTCGCTATTTTTGAAAAATCTTTTATGAAACGACGATAAAAACCCGCGTGACCGAGAAAACTTCTCACCCCTCTAACATTCACGGGAGGTGGGAGTTTCTCTATCACCTCAACTTTAGCTTTATCGACCTCGATACCCTTTTCCGAAATCAAGTGACCCAAAACAATTCCTTCATTGACCATGAAATGACACTTTTCCCAATTTAAAACAAGACTAACATCTTCACATTTTTGCAATACAAGAGAAAGATTATGCAAGCATGAGTCAATGTCCTTTCCATAAACACTAAAATCATCCATAAAAACTTCCATTATGGTCTCTAGATAATCGGAGAAGACACTCATCATACATCTTTGGAAAGTAGCGGGGGCATTACATAATCCAAAAGGCATCCTTCTATAGGCAAAAGTGCCGTAAGGGCACGTGAAGGTGGTCTTATGTTGGTCATCCGGGTGTATAGGGATTTGGAAGAATCCCGAATACCCGTCAAGGTAACAAAAGAATTTGTTAGAGGCTAACCTCTCAAGCATTTGGTCAATGAATGGTAAGGGGAAGTGATCTTTCCTTGTTGCGGAGTTCAATTTCCGGTAGTCAATGCACATACGCCAACCGGTGATCATTCTTGTGGGTATTAATTCATTCTTTTCATTTGTCACTACCGTAGTACCTCCTTTCTTGGGTACCACTTGGACGGGGCTAACCCACAAAGAATCCGATATGGGATATATGATTCCCGCATCAAGTAATTTCATGACTTCTCCTTTGACAACTTCTTGCATGTGGGGGTTCAATCTTCTTTGGGGTTGAATGGTAGGTCTATGGTCGTCCTCTAGATGAATCCTATGCATGCAAAAGTTGGGACTTATCCCCTTAAGGTCATATAGACTATAACCTATAGCCTTCTCATGTTGTTTCAACACATTAAGTAATTTTCCCAATTGGTCATCATCAAGTCTATCATTAACAATCACGGGTTTGGTTTTTGATTCATCAAGGTAAGCATATTTCAAATTTGGGGGAAGGGGTTTTAAAGTAGGAGTTTGTACCTCGCTTTCCTCCTTTGGAGTTTCATTGAGAATTTGCTCCATCTCCATTAAACATTCCATTCTCATGACATACTCTTCTTCACTTTCATGAACCTCATCATATTCAAATCCCATGATGGGTTCCTCTTGCTCTTGAGTTTGTAGAATATCCTCTAGGATGGATTGCTCATCCTCTATGGGTTGACATGCTTCCACTAGAATATTATGCACTAACTCGGATTGTGCATGGGTGAGTTCCTTGTTAGCTAGAGCGGCCTCAAAGAGATCCACCTCTAACTCCCAATACATGCTCTTAGCCTTACTTGCTTCTAAGGCCTCTAATGCTTGCATGGGATCCTTGAAGTAAGGGATACTCAAGTGGTCCTCTACAAAACAATCTATGAAATCCATTCTCGCAAAATATCAAACAACTTGAAAACGATTAGAGCAAACCTTGAGGAATTTTACTTCCCCAAGGTGAAAGAGACACAACTAATAACAATAAAAGAAATCTTAAATCAATTAAACACCGTCCCCTAAGAACGGCGCCATTTTTGATCGAGGCCATTTCGTGTTCACAATTAAGCATATGTGGTCGTTGGTCAATGGTCGATACAAAACACAATTTATACTCCACAAACAACTCTACAATTAGTAAAGAGGCAAGTAAAGGTCGGATCCCAAGGGACGGGTATTGAAATGAGAATTCTATTGTAACTAGTAGTGTCTAGGGGGGTGTCACAAATTGGGTTTGATGTAGAAGGTTACTAAACTAAAATAGCAATGAAAATAAACTAGCAAGATGAATAAAATAAGGGGTGTAAACAATTGATTAAAGGCACTAGGGTGTCATGGGTTCATAGGGGATTCATGGGATATGATCATACAAACATGTTCTCAAATTATAAGCAAGCAATTATTGTTGTGATGGATTGAGTTGGGTTATATCTTAAAATCCTAGGAAAGTTTGGGTCCCGGAGCCGAATCGATTAGATTGTACAACACCTACAAGTCGACTTAATCTTTCCTACTCAACACATGCATGGTCTAACAAGACTCGAGTTGGGTTATGTCTTACAAGTCAAGTTGAAAGGATAGAAGATGATAGTAAATGCAAGGATTCATAGGCTTAGCATTTCATCAAATATAACATGTGCATGTATTAAGATCAAAACAAGCAAGCAAATAAGATATGAAAGCATATTGATTTAAGCATGAATCATCCCCCATGTTGGTTTCCCCTAATCACCCATTAAACCCTAGCTAAGAGACTACTCACTCATTATCATGTTGATCATGCTAGAAAGGTTGTCAATCACACTAACATAATGAAACATGATGAATAAATGAAAGTAATTAACAATAATTAAAAAGGGATTAAGAGATTATACCTACTAATGATTCCAATAACAAAGCAAGAATAATAGAAGTACTTGAATCCTAGATTGAGAGGTTGTCAATCTCCCAATAATAACCCAAATAATCTTCAATTACCCAAAAAAAAGGAAGAACAAGAGAGAGATTAAAGAACTAAAACTTGGATTAAAACTTGATTAATACTTGATTACAATATTTAAGAGAGATTTGATTGATATTAACTACACTAATTATTGATAAGAAGAACATGCTCCTCTAATTAGACTAATGGGGTATTTATAGTGAAAATTAGGGAGGATGCATTAGGGTTAACTAAGGGCTAAACTAGTAATTACACTTTTTAAGTTGAGCAAGGAGAATCCGGTATTTTCTTAGAGAAGGGCTTCTCTTTTCGTAGCTTGAAGAATGAAAATCGTGTTGTACTGAAATCCGTGCGGATTAGAGTCGGGACGGCCGGATCTGGGCTGAGGAATCCGAGCGGATTCAGAAGAGGGACGCTCGGATTGTGCTGAGGGAATCCGAGCGGATTCCAAGGTGGGACGCTCAGATTGGGCTGGACGGACGGATTTGGTACAATCCGTTCGGATTGTAGTTCAGCGCCAATTCTTCTTCTTTTCTTCCCTTTTCTTCATAAATTCCTTGGGGATTTCCTCGGGGACTCAAGGATCCTTTTCTCAACATTGCTCTTCTACTATGATATGTACAAAGGCCTTCTAGTCTTGTCTCTCCTTGATGCTTGGTCATTGAATACAATCAATTTAGCCTCGTTTTGCCATGAAAATGCAAGATTCTTACTCCTTTCCTACCAAGGGATCAAAATCTCAAAGAATATGCAAAACAAAGAACTAAAGATAAGAAATGACCCAAATAGGCACTAAAAAGCATGGAAACAATGGTAATTCGGGGGCTAAATATGCGCCAATTATGGTCACATCAGTATGTTCATCCAATATTGGAAAGCTCAAGAACTAACAAGAAGGAGATCTTGTTGGTGCCCATTTGACCGAAATTTATTTGGTGAGAAATTGATTTTCTTATCTCTTTTTGTTTTGTTTGCATGCATAAGATCTAGTTTTAATTTTATGACTAAATTAAAATGAAACATATATGAATATGTTATATAAAGAGATCTAGATTTCTAACAAACTGGGACTATATTGAGCAAGACTCAATCTCCCTCCGAACCCCATGATGTTGAACGCATGAAGATGATCCCTTATGATTCCGCTGTTGGATCAATCATGTACGCCATGATATGCACACGTCCTGATGTCTCGTATGCCTTGAGCATGACGAGTAGATATCAAGGAAATCCAGGTGAGAGTCACTGGATTGCTTTCAAGAACATCCTAAAGTACTTGAGAAGGACTAAGGATTCTATCTTAGTGTTTGGAGGAGACACCGAACTCCGTGTTAATGGTTACACGGACTCAAGTTTTCAAACAGATAGAGATGACATGAAATCACAAGCTGGTTTCGTTTTCATGCTCAATGGTGGTGTCGTAAGCTGGAGAAGCTTCAAGGAAGCTGTAACTGCGGATTCAACAACGGAGGCTGGGTACATTGCAGCATCAGAAACTTGCCAAGGAAGCTGTGTGGATCAGGCAATTCACGGAAGGTCTAAGAGTAGTACCTACCGCCAATGATCCCATCACTCTCTATTGTGATAATAGTGGGACGATCTTCCAAGCTAAAGAGCCAAAGTCTAGTAATAGATCTAGACATGTACTTAGAAAATATCATGTAATAAGAGATTTCATTGAAAGAAAGGAAATTGCGATTTGTAAGGTTGGGACGAATGACAACATAGCCGATCCGCTCACCAAGCCTTTATAGCAGGCCAAGCATGATGGACATGTTGCGTCCATGGGACTTAAACGTGTACCAAGTTTTTGTTAGATTTTGAAATGAAATAAAAGTGTTGTTTTTGTTCATGTTCACAATCACATTTGTCTTCTATCTTTAATTTATACATTGTTACATCCAAACGGGTTGTAGTGACAAATTGAACCCCGTTAAAGTGAACACGGATTAACATAGTATTTGCCCATAGTCACGTGTATGAGGTGACGTGTCGAAGTGACTAGAGTGTGATGCGATTGATGGCAAGTTCAAGTGCCATAGAGTTATGTGAGATGACTAGTCGATCACATAGAAAGACTGTTAGGAACACTTTGTCGGGCCTTATGACCGCTTATAGAGTTCTGGCAAATTTATATAGCCTGGTCATGGCAAGAGCTACTATAGTATTCTAATGAGTCGATTCTTTTGACTAAAGACTATTCGCCTAAGATGGCACAGTTTCAGATTAACTTTGATTTGTGTTACTACGACCTTCGTAAATGGAGTCAAATGGGCATATTTTGGGTAATGATGGCTGTGGCTAGTCGAAGGGAATGAGTGCGATAGGAATTGTCCACCCCTAGTGATGTGGGTGATGTCGTCGGGTCACATCCAATCAAACACATTTATAATACTCAACAAATAACTAGTTAGCAGTAAGTCGAGGTCGATCCATGGGACGGTGTGCTTTGGGTTCTAAGTCTATCTATCTCAATTTATACTAGTGTCACAATTGATGGGGTTTGTAGTTGTATTCTAAACTAATGAAAGCAATAAAGTAAGACAAGCAATAAAAGGAAAGATGTAAACAAATGATTAAAAGTGCTAGGATATCATGGGGTCATAGGGGATTCATGGTGTTGATCATACAAACATGTTTATAAAGTTGCAAGAAATTAATGTTGTGGAGGAACCGAGTTGGTTTATGTCTTACGGTTCATAGGAAGAGTTGGGTCCCGGAGCCGAATCGATTAGATTGTACAACACCTACAAGTCGACTTACTTTCCTCCTATTCAACTTCTATGCATGGTTTAACAAGACTCGAGTTGGTTTATATCTTACAAGTCAAGTTGAGTAGATAAGAGATGGTTGTAAATGCAAGGATTCATAGGCTTAGCATTTCATCAAACATAACATGTTCATAAAGTTGACATCACAACAAGCAAGCAATTTGATTATGAAAACATATTAGATTAAGCATTAATCAATCCCATGTTGCTTTTCCCTAATTACCCACTAATCCTAGCTAAGAGACTACTCACTCATTATCATGGAAAACATGTCATTAATGGTGTCAATCATCACAACAAGTATAAACATGATAATAGAATGAAGAAATGAACAATAAAGATTAAAGAGTAAAGGAATTATACCAAATTTGAGATGATCCAAATAATAAAGCAAAGAATAATAGAAGAAACTTGATTGATTGATGAAGGGTTGTCAATCCTCCAATAATAACCCAATAATCTTCAATTACCCAAAAGTGATGAACTTGAATAATAAACTTGAACAATAATTAAGGAGAGATTAATGTGAGATTTGTGGAAAGATTGAGATTAATCTATTCTAATCTACTCCTAATCTAATCTAAGAAAGCTTGATTTAATCTAAGAAAACTTGATACTCTAAAAACTTGATAAAATGATCCCCCTTTGATTATTTACAAGTGGGGTATTTGTAGTAGGGATTCATTAGGTTAACTAAGGCTAAATTAGTAATTACACTTTTGAGTTTTAAGCAGGGAAACGCCGGTATTTTTCGAAGGATGGGCATCTTTCACGGAGCTTGAAGAAACGAAAGTTTGCTGTAAGGGAATCCGGGCGTCCGAGGGGGAATACGGGCGGATTGTTGAGGTGGTGCCCAGGCGTTTTCATGGGAATCCTCTCGGATTCTCTGGAGGAATCCGGGCGTCTTGATGCTGGGACGCAAGGGTTGTCACTGCAAAACGGGCGGGTTCGTGGGAATCCGCTCGTCTTCTTTGACAACGTCTTATTTCTTCACTTTCCTTTTATTCTTATGGGATTGGTCTTAAGTTCTTGCTTCCTCTTTATACTAGTCCATCAAACATCGTCAAATAGCTTCCGAATATGCACGAAAAACGGGAATTTCCGCCTTATTGTCTCCTTTTCTACAAAACATATGAAATGCGATAGAAAAGCAAATAGGAAGGTTTTGACGGATAAAATGGCCATAGAATGTTATAATAGTATGCAAAATAGGCTCAATTAGGGGACTAAATGTGCGCAAATAATGTTCACATCAAATATCCCCAAACCGAACCTTTACTCGTCCCGAGTAAAGAGGTGACAAAAACTAGACCTTTATTTAAACTAACCTACTAATATAGCCGATATGAGACAATTAGCGGGTCTCACTCCGCCCCTTCAACTCACAACAAGACAACCATGAGGTAGGATGTCTTCTTGCAAGGCAAGGTGGGTCTTGTCAAAATGGCGACACATCCAAACATTAAGCACACAAAATCAAATAATGGATGTATCTACAAAAGGAATAGCCACTTCCTCATCAAGTGGCGGAGGCAACTAAAAGAGAACAAATTTAAGAGCATATAATCCGCCACAAATACTAGTTCAACAAATTACTAAGGCTAAGAGGATGGCACTAAATCACCTCCAAATGGTGTTAAACTAGACTACTTTCGTCCTTAATTTCCAAATGCTTTCGTCAAGAGCGATCGGATGGTGTGGAATGATGATCCCCATGATGCTAGTAGCATATGACATGACAAGTCTCGAGTTCTCAACAAAAGTAAAGGTCATGGATCATCCCAAGCTCGACAAAGTGGCTTGACAAAAAGGCTTTTTGGGAATGAAATGCTCAAATCTTTATAAACAAGGGTGGATATGACAAGTATTCAAAAATTGACCTCATTCAACTTTCACATTTCAAAAATTAGAGATGGGGTTTGTCCCTTCCGTGCTAATGTCCTTTGCTTTCGCCAATCGCTTATTAGGCAACCGGTTAACCTCTAGACAATTTCGGGGTGATAGTCACTCTGTCTCTGGGCGGTCGAATTCACAACCGTGTGGGGGCCCAATTCAATGGATCTCTCTCCAAAGCACATCGAAGTGGTACGCCTCCATCAAAATAACTAAAATTCTCAACATTTCAACATTTCATAACAATTGAGGTTTCCTTGGCAATAAAACGTTTCCACATAGCAAAATCTTTGAAATGAGCACTTCAAACTTATTGATAGAAAGTATTTTTGGGTTGCCATACCACAAGGTCAATCAAGGTCACCTAGACAAGTTAACTAAGTCCACATCGCATCACGGGGTTGGAATAGGTGACTCACATGCAAACCCTTGACTAGGCTTTGGGTCATGGGTCGAAAGACACTAGTATGACACAATCTAGGGTGTTTTACAACCATTCTAGTAGGCAAAGTCTTAAGTTGAAAAAGTATTTGTAATGGCTTAGTTGCTCTTGTCAAAGTTCCCAATTAGGCACTTTTCAAAATATTTCATCTAAATGCAACTATATGCCATGATGCAACTATTATATACATCCTAATGCAAGTGATTCTTCCAACTAATATGACATATAAACTAAATGCAAGTCCTAAGTTCACATTGTTATACCGCATCAATCAAAATAAAGCCACATAGTCATTAACATAAAGAGGAAAAAGGAGATTGGAAAGATCATACCATGCGGTCTTCAAATATCCTCATGTCTCGGATGTGGCGTAGTCGATCAATGTGAAAAAGGATAGAATAAACACAATATATACAACAATATATACAAGACTACACTACAAAGGAAATGAACTTATTTTTGGATTTTTCAATTTTTCAAAATTTTATGGTTTTTGTTTTTATGAAATTAAAAGACATATTTTTGTGATTTTTTTTTTTCAATTTTTCAATTTTTATGTTTTCTGGAATATAAATTCCCATCCCCCACTTTATTTTGGACATTGTCCTCAATATACAAGTAGGAGTAGGAATAAAAAGGAAATACATGTTTTTGTATTTTTGATTTTATGGAAATTGAAGTGCAAATGCAATGATATGATATGAATGAATGCATGCTCTAACTAAATGCAATTCTATATGACATATATAACAAATGAATGCAATCTAAACTATACTATATGATGCATGATTTCTATTAAGCTATGGTCACCTATGATCAAACCTCCCCAAACCGATTTAAACACTATTTCTAGTATGGAAAAGGAATAGGTTTGGTCATTAGTGATTATTCATGAATTCTAGTCTATATACAACTATTTACATGAATCATGTGAGATATATTACAATGCAACTATATTATATGAACTAACTAATGCAAATGAAGTATGATACAAATGCATGTGAGAACTACACTAAATGCAATGTATATACAAAAGAGAGAGGGAGAGATGGGTATCATACAAATGAAGGTGGTGAGGTAGGCCTCTTTCACTCGTCATCCTTATCTTGATCATAGCCGTATCGATGAGAACTCCCGGCTTGGTCATACCCGCTTGCTTGGCCCCAATACCCTCCTTGGTCAAATTCTCCTCCTTGACCCGAGTATCCTCCACCTTGGCGATCCCAAGCTTGGTTCCCTTGATTAGGGAACAAGTGTTCCGGTTGGGCCCATTTGGGCAAAGGGCCATTAGGGTCAACATACCCTTGTTGAGCCATGTTATAGAATTGGGGATAAAGGGCCAAGTAGTTGTCGACCCTCCCTTCATGTACCCCGAGGTCCACTCTATTCATGAGTGCCATCAAATCATTAATGCCCGGGGTATTGGGAATTTCCGGCTCAAATTTGGAATGAGGGATAGGGTATGGTGGGATAGGCACATAGGAAGGTGGGCGAATAGGCCTCGCCGGTCCTCCACGAGATATTTGGCGGGGTGACTCTTCCCTTTGAGGGGGATTGTCAAGAATTAGGATATCAAGGAGGTAGCTTGGTGGGGGCGAGTATGGGCTCAATCTTGGGTCAATGCCCGGTATCTTCCAACCTTCTAGGATGATTGGAGTACATCCTTTGGTGTACCACTCTACACTCCCGTCTTGAGTGTAATTACACCACCGGTGATGAGTGAAGATGGTGTGCTCATCAATCAAAGTCCTCCCCTCAAGAGGAGTATAGGTCCCTTGGGCATTGAACCCGGGGCAAAGATAGTTGGCCAAAATAGTAATTAGACCTCCCATTACGAAGGTCTTGAGTTGGGTGGTCCCTTGAGCAAAATCATTGAACCTAGTAAGTATCTCAAGTGGCGTATTGAAGTTATAACGCCTCGTCCCTCGAACATTCAAATAGGACTCAAGAAAGGTTAAATCAATAAGAGTACACCTATCTTGTTCGTACTTCCCATTGATGGTACCGGCCACAAAGCGTTCGGTGAACCGAATCACCGGATGTTGGATGGCGAAGGTATAGCATTGCTTTAAACCGGTAAAATTCCTCCCGGAAATAGCCCTCCAAAGTAGGTCCACATCGAAATTATCGGGTTTATCGGTAAAGTTGGTGGGCACATCAAGACCGAAAATGTAGGCAAATTCATTAAGTGAAAGACGATGGTCTAGGTTGCACAACCTAAACTCCATGCCCACATTGGTCCTAGTGTTTGTTACAATGTGAAGGCTACTAAAAAATTCAAGCGTGAGACTAAGGTATGTCTCCTCATGGGCATGGAAAAGTTTTCCAAGCCCAAGGCCATCAAAGAACATCTCGGTAGGGTACCTTATCTTAAGGATTTCCAACACCCTAGTATCTACGAATTGAGTGGGTTCGTATTTCTTACCTAGCAATTTGACAAAGTTCTTGCGGTGGTCATCGGATTCGAAAAGCACCTCTTTGAAGTACTCAAATTGTTCGATCCCTCCTCTCACTAAGGGACGGACGCTTCTTTGTGGCACTATCTCTCGCGGAGTTGAGGAGGATGATCCCTTGTGCTTTCTTCCGGTAGATTCAACCAACTTCTTGGCCTTGCCTTTGAGGTTCATCATTTTGGAGTTGAGGAAATGGGGGTTTTGTTGGCTTTTGATGTGAGGGGAGTGTTTTTGAGGAAGGAGATGAGTGTTTTAGGGTTTGATAAGGTGAGGAAATGAGGGAGGAAATGGGGTGATTTTATAGAAGAAGGGGGAATCCGGGCGGATAAGGGTGGGGCCTGTCCGGTTTATCCGAGAAAAAGAGGACAATCCGAGCGTCTTAGCTGCGGGACGGGCGTCTCGTGCTTTTAGAAGACGGGCGTCTTCTCACAAATCCGGGCGGATTCTAATGCAGGGATTCTGCTGAGTTGAAAACAGGAAGAAGACGGGCGTCTTCTCAGTCAGGACGGGCGTCTTGCTCGGGACGGGCGGATTTTCAAAAATCCGCTCGGATTTCCTGGCAGCTCAAAATCTCGCTTCAGATGACATTTAGGACGGGCGTCCCGTGAAGAATACGGACGTCTTTTCTCAAGCCGGGCGTGTTGTGTTGAAACCGCCCGGGTTCTGAGACAGTGTCAACCAGTTATGCGACGGGGGTCCTGGACGGGCGTCCAGGCTTCGGGACGGGCGTCTTCTGTTTCCTTTCTTCTTTTTCTTTCTTTTCCTTGCAATATCGTACCCTTTCACTGATTTGCTATTCCTCCTTATCCTTTTCTACAATGTTCTCAATAAAAATGTAAGATGACTCTCTCTCTCTCATCACTCTCATGCAAGAAATCAAATGCAAATGCAATAATGTACAATTTTATACAAAGTAAAAGGGTCTAAGAAATATCATACAAATGGTGGTTTGAGATAGGACTCCACCAAACTAGTCTGAATTGCAGAAGTTCTTATCCATAGAGCTCAAGGCTCTTAATAAGAGATCAAAAGCTTGTGAACAAGCTCCAAATAGACACAAGTATGGGTTGCTCCATTTGAACATGAAATTTGGCCAACGAAGCTTGTAAAATGTTCTTTTTCTTTTTGCTTTGCCCTTGGCACTAGAGCTTTCCCAATGTTGCCAATGAACAAGCCCATGATTCTTGTCAATACTAGGCATGAAGTATGGTTCATTTTCATTCGTAGACTTCCACTTACTACCTTCTCTTTCACTTTCGGTGATGATGATAGCATTTTGATCATTCAATCCTTCAAGAGTGGAAGGAGAATTCTCATGGCCTTGATGATCGAGTTCCTTAGAAGTCGGCATTGTGGATGCCAAATCTCAACAAGTAGTTTCACGAGCAAGTTTCTCCTTGAGCTTTTCCACCAAGTAGCTTTTGTATGATGTTTTGACCTTTTGAAGAAGGTCCACCATATCATCTCCAACAATCATAGGTTCCACGGTGGGTGATACGTGCATTTTATATAGTCTTTTTAGCCTATTTTATGCACGTATTTGTATGCTTTGGTCGTAGTTTATTGCTACGAAATGCCCCGAATATGCTACTTTGGTGTATTTTGTCTTAATTGCAGGAATGGACCCAAATGTAGTGAAATCAAGCTATTTGCCGTCCGTTTTGCATGCATTTGGAGGAAGAGTAGATTTGGAGCGGGAAATATTGCTGTCTTGGAATGCGTGAAGCTATTTCGGGAGCTAAAAGAACAAGTCAAAGTCAAACTAACGTGAATTCTAAGCTGCTGAAGTCAAGATCCACTCGATCGAGTGCTTTTCTAGTCGATCGAGTGGTTTTAGGGTTAATAAATAGTCGATCGAGTGGTTTAACTGGTCGATCGATCAGTTTAATAATAGCCTTTAGTCGATCGAGTGATTTTCTTGGTCGATCGAGCAGTTTCTGGCTGGGTTTGCTCGATCGAGTGGTTTTATTCCACTCGATCGAGTGGATTTTGCTACGGGCTGGGCTTTTTAGGTTTAATTCCGTCATTAGGTTTAATAAACCCTATTTTCTTATAAATAGGGAGTCAGGAAGTCATTGTAAACGCTCTTCTTCTCTCCTTTTCTCTCTCTCTCACTTACTCGGTTACTGTTCGATACACTGTTACTTTGTTCTTCATTTCCGGATCGTTTAATTTAGTAATTCTTTCTTCCCTTCTCTCTTTAATTTAATGTTTATTGTTCTTATTTCTTTTATTCTAGTCTTCCTTATTCCCATGTCTAGCTAAATACTCTTGCTAGGATTAGGTGATTCATTAGACTAATGTTAATTGCTAATTAGGTTTATAGATCTGTCGTTGTAGTATTAGTCTATGTTGTTAATCGCTGCTTTAACTGTATCCTGCTAGTTGAGTCGACACAATTAGCCTTTTAATATTGGTAAACCTTGACCTGGACCGAAAGGTTGGAATAGGTGAGACTGCGCAGTAACAACAATAGGATGCTTTAGTGAGGGCGAAAGTTAAGCTAATAGCATTTTAGGGCTAATTGAGACCGAAAGGAGATATTCATTGCCCCTTAGACCGACACATCGACTAATCGTGACCTTACGCCGCAATTAATCGACGTTTATTGATGACCGAAATCCTAGTTTCCCTTCTCTTTCTGTTAATTTCTTCTATTTTTATCTCTCTTTCCTTAGTCTCTTAATAGTTTTAGTAAATCATTTCAAACCCCCACATTGTGACCCATTACTCATAGACTAAAATTAGACAGATAAATCTCAATTTTGCCTCCCTGTGGAGATCGACCCTACTTGCCGCTGCCTTCTGTTAGTAGTACTTAGGTATTTACTTTTGGTACGAAACGACAGTATCAAATTTTGGAGCCGTTGCCGGGGAGGCAATCTATTTATTTATTTGTTTAATTTTATCTGTTTTTAGCCTCAGAGGATTTCTCCCTTGAGGCCGTTCTAATCTTTCCTTTAGTGCTGTTTTGATAGGCGTTACAGGTACTACCTAGACAGTTCTAGGTGAAAGATCGTCAAAGGGAAGGCTTGAGTACCTTTGACCCGTCACCAATGTTCTATTATATGGAACAACAGGTGATTTTCTGTGGGAGATGTGGTGTCTGCTTGGGCATGATGCGATTTCTTGTCGCGAGAGATTGACGAAGTTTACGCGTTCAAGCAGCGCAGTCGAGCTAGTCAGGCAACTGTAGTTGTGCCGCCACATCCACCCTATCAATGGCCACCGCAACAAGATCCTCCTGATATACAGAAAGAAGGGATTGCGGAGCTGAAATCTTTAGTGCAAGAATATGATAGACAATTTTTCGCATACGTCGATGAGATCAAGTCTGGAATAGCTCAGTTAACAGCTGAGTCGGATGGCAGGCAACCAGAAGAGGCGTACTTGACCAAGAGCGGTTTTTCCCATGAAGAACCCGTGTTGCCCAATGCTGAGAATGATTTCTATGTCTCGGATGACGAATTTCTATCGTATTTCTAGAGTTTATGCGAAGATTTCAGCCAGACAGGAGGAATCACTCGATCGAGTGACTAATATTGGTCGATCGAGTGATCCGCCAGAGAAAGCGCTCGATCGAGTGATATTCTCGCTCGATCGAGTGGAATTCAGGAGGAAATTGGTCGATCGAGTGACTATTTTGCTCGATCGACCGAGTTGGCCATTGGGAGCTATGATTCGTCATGTGGGTTTGATTTAGATGACGATTTTGACGATGATAACGGTTACGGTGAATCCCCCTTATTCAAAGCCGAGTTAGATGCACTTGAGGCTGAGATTTACGGGACGAATTCCACTGAGGGTGACGAAAGGACAAATTTGAGTCGGTTTTTTGCTCCTAGCACGGATGAGGTATTACATTCTTTTGTCAGTGATTCCATTGTTGAGAGCAACCAACCTGAGGTAGTAAACGATAATTTTATTATTGTTTGTTTTAATAGTACAATGCCTCGTTTGACTCGCGCTATTTCTTTTAATGCTATACCCCCTTCCATGTGGACATATAAATTAACGAATTTTCACCGTACATGTCATCTCAAAATTGCTAATCTGAATCGGGACTCTAATTTATCGTCAATTGCTCCCGCGCTCCTATATTTTGTGGATAAATTTAGGAGCGCTCATAGGAAATTTGTTCGGCTTAAAAAGTTTAACATTTTTATTTCCTATTTCTGTAATCCACTTTTGTGCTACTTATGCTTCTGTGTAGCACATGCGCAGATGTATGATTTAATGTTGCGCGCTTTGAGCTGTTTTGATTGTGACTAATTAGAAAGCCTCGAAGAAAAGAAGGTCGAGCTGGGACCTGTCTTAAGCTAGCGCTACCCGGGAGGCAGCCCGGAGATTTTATTTTGCAATTTTTATTTTATTTCAGTTGTAATAAATGGTTTTTATACCATAGACGATCTCAGTATGCTTGTCTAGTTAGTTTGCGGGCTGTTTTAATTGCGTTTTGCAGGAATTACATTGAGGATTACTCGATCGAGTGGATTTTCTACTCGATCGAGCACTGTTGCTGTCAATTTCACTCGATCGAGTGGATTATCTACTCGATCGACCACCTGCAAGATGAGAAACTACTCGATCGACCACAATTCCCTTCGATCGAGTAGTTTTTAGATGCCCTTTCACGTGTTGACTTGGATTAGCTTCCTGAGACGGTTTTCCGGACCTTTAGCAACCTCCCATGTTCATGGTCGGTTTGGGGAGGTCCCTTTATTTGCGTATCTTGTGAGTTTTTCCGCATTTCCTCTCTTTCTCTTTCAGTTTGCATTTCCTTTCCATGTTTTGGTAGAATGGGGGCATTGTACAGTTTGGTTTGGGGAGGTTATGCATCCATATCTGTGTCTACATTTTGTTTTCATTGCATTTCAGTTATCACGTTTAATTTATGTGTGCATTGTTGTTTATTTTTGTTAAAAATTCAAAAATTCCATAAAAATTATAAAATTCATAAAATTCAAAAAAAATTCATGTTTATTTTTGCATATAGGTTGAGTCGGAACGGTCAATTTCCGTGATGAAATTGCACTATATTTGTCTTTTTGCTTAAGCCTTGCAATAAACTATATATTCTTTTAGCTTTGTCTTATTGCATAATCTACGAGTTAATGTTTAATTTAGCTGAACGAATAGACTTGACCTGAAATTTTGGCAACCTACTTATAAATTCTAAGGAATTAGAGCCGTATAAACTGGTGTCATTTGTGACCAGTTTCATGTAGGATTGTGAGTAGTTACTCCTTGCATATCATGTATCATCAATTTGCACGTATATGAAATTCAATTGCTTTTTGCCGTCATACATTCAGGTTAGTGGTTGGTGTCACATGCAGGGAGGTGCTTACAATTTCCCTTTTCTTTCATTTTTACCCATAAACTCCACATTAGCCAAATTTGCCAGTTGACCCTTAGCTACATTCCAAATTCAGCCTGCCTTGTCAAGCTAGTTTAGTGTATGTTTTGCGGTATATATTTTATTGTGCCAAGTTTGGTTTGTATTGCGTTATTTGGAGTTGGTAGAAAAGAAAAAGGAGAATGAGATGAAAAGAAAAAAGTTGAAAAAGAAATGAAAAATGAAAAAAAAAAAAAAAATAAAGAACAGAAAAAATGTGAAGAAAGAAACCCCGGAAAAAAAATAGAAAGAAAGAAAAAGAAAAAAAAAAGATGTTGTTTGATGAGACGGTTTCTGCTCCTATGCTTTATTTATATCATTTGAGGAGTATTTTCAGTTCGGTTTGGTGAGTTTTGTGCCAAATGAAGGGCGCTCATGCTTAATTCATAATTGAGTTGAAAATGGATGTTGTTATATGGTTTGTTTAGGTACTAGATTGATCACCTATACCTCCTTTTCCTACCCATTGCCTCACTTTATCATATTTTTGTAAGCCCTCGGCTGTGACAGGACCTTGTTTGGTTGGAATGTGTGTACGGTAGTTAGAATTGTCTATCATATTAGTTGCATGCATGTTTATGTGGGTCGTAGTCTAGGTGAGCGACTATTTTTCTTTCTCTCTTACTTATATATGTTTACCCTTTCCTTCATGAGAGAGAGTGACCCGTGAGAGTCCATTATTAAGGTCTTGCAAGGTCGAAGGTTCAGCTTTGTTTATAAACATCTTACAACTCGTTTGCATTTGACTGTCTTGCTATAAGTGTTTAATTTGCTTGCATTAAATTGGCTTAAGTGGGCATTTGTAGCTAGCTCTGAGTTATCTTTTCCGTTCCATTAGTTGCATTTTAGTTTACTCGGGGACGAGTAAAGGTTTGGTTTGGGGAGATTTGATACGTGCATTTTATATAGTCTTTTTAGCCTATTTTATGCACGTATTTCTATGCTTTGGTCGTAGTTTATTGCTACGAAATGCCCCGAATATGCTACTTTGGTGTATTTTGTCTTAATTGCAGGAATGGACCCAAAAATAGTGAAATCAAGCCATTTGTCGTCCGTTTTGCATGCATTTGGAGGAAGAGTAGATTTGGAGCGGGAAATATTGCTGTCTTGGAATGCGTGAAGCTATTTCGGGAGTTAAAAGGACAAGTCAAAGTCAAACTAACGTGAATTCTAAGCTGCTGAAGTCAAGATCCACTCGATCGAGTGCTTTTCTAGTCGATCGAGTGGTTTTAGGGTTAATAAATAGTCGATCGAGTGGTTTAACTGGTCGATCGACCAGTTCAATAATAGCCTTTAGTCGATCGAGTGATTTTCTTGGTCGATCGAGCAGTTTCTGGCTGGGTTTGCTCGATCGAGTGGTTTTATTCCACTCGATCGAGTGGATTTTGCTACGGGCTGGGCTTTTTAGGTTTAATTCCGTCATTAGGTTTAATAAACCCTATTTTCTTATAAATAGGGAGTCAGGAAGTTATTGTAAACGCTCTTCTTCTCTCCTTTTCTCTCTCTCACTTACTCGGTTACTGTTCGATACACTGTTACTTTGTTCTTCATTTCCGGATCGTTTAATTTAGTAATTCTTTCTTCCCTTCTCTCTTTAATTTAATGTTTATTGTTCTTATTTCTTTTATTCTAGTCTTCCTTATTCCCATGTCTAGCTAAATACTCTTGCTAGGATTAGGTGATTCATTAGACTAATGTTAATTGCTAATTAGGTTTATAGATCTGTCGTTGTAGTTGTAGTCTATGTTGTTAATCGTCGCTTTAATCGTATCCCGCTAGTTGAGTCGACACAATTAGCCTTTTAATATTGGTAAACCTTGACCTGGACCGAAAGGTTGGAATAGGTGAGACCTGCAGTGAACAATAGGATGCTTTAGTGAGGGCGAAAGTTAAGCTAATAGCATTTTAGGGCGAATTGAGACCGAAAGGAGATATTCATTGCCCCTTAGACCGACACATCGACCGATCTCGTGACCTTTACCGCAATTAAGCGGCGTTTATTGATGACCCGAAATCCTAGTTTCCCTTCTCTTTCTGTTAATTTCTTCTATTTTTATCTCTCTTTCCTTAATCTCTTAATAGTTTTAGTAAATCATTTCAAACCCCCACATTGTGACCCGTTACTCATAGTCTAAAATTAGACAGATAAATCTCAATTTTGCCTCCCTGTGGAGATCGACCCTACTTGCCGCTGACTTCTGTTAGTAGTACTTAGGTATTTATTTTTGGTACGAAACGACAGTATCAGTGGGTGCAAAAAGGTCTTCATGGTCAATAGAAGAGAGGAATTCATCTTCTTCATGGAAGCATACCTCAAACTTCTCAAGGATGGGCTCCTCAAGTAAGGAAATCTCACAACTCCATTCCTCTTCTTCATTGCAAGACACATATCCCGCATAAGCTTCTTACATAGGCTTGTCATCATCGCTATCTCCATACGAATCATAGATAGGGGCTTCACTCTTGTTCATTAATTCTTCCTCCACCATCTCAATGTTCACATCAAATGTCACACCCTCATACTCACAAAGGCTAAGAGTATTTGGCTTACTCAACCTCATGTCTTCGTCATCAAATACCACACTTTCATACTCACAAGAGCTCAAAGGGATTGGCTCTTCCCACTTCTCATCAAAGGTAACTCCTTCAAATTCGCATTCATGATCAATTTTTAAGGAATGGTGAGGAGTGGTTGCTTGAGTTTCTTTTATTTGGGCAATTTGAATCTCCAACTTTTCACCTTGGGTAATAATGCCTTGAAGAACAATGTCCCTTCTTTGGCTCTCTTCTAGCAATTTTTTGAAGAAGTTTTGTTGATCTCCCATCATTTGGAGAATCACATTTTGAATGGGCTCATTTTCTTGTTGTGGGTGAGTATGAAAATGGTTGTATTGTGGCATTTGGAATTCATTTTGAAGTCGGTATTGGGTGGGTGGTTGTTGTGGATGTTGGATGTGGTGATTTTGGTGGGAAAAATTGGGGTAGTAGTTAGGATTTTCATTGTATGAATAGTAAGGTAGGTTTGTGTTGACTTGCTCCTCAAACTCCCCATACCCATAGTCATACTCAAAAGATCCACCACATACTCCATATGTCAAGTCTTGAGCCATCATAGCTAAGACAAGGAAACAACTACAAGCATGGAAACTACAAGAAAACGGTAAAAACGAACCTTGAGGAACAAGTTCCTCAAGGCTAAAGCACAATTAAAATAGACAAACAAACAAGAACTTAATCACATAACACCGTCCCCGGCAACGGCGCCATTTTTGTTGTGGGTGATGTCGTCGGGTCACATCCAATCAAACACATTTATAATACTCAACAAACAACTAGTTAGCGGTAAGTCGAGGTCGATCCATGGGACGGTGTGCTTTGGGTTCTAAGTCTATCTATCTCAATTTATGCTAGTGTCACAATTGATGGGGTTTGTAGTTGTATTCTAAACTAATGAAAGCAATAAATTAAAACAAGCAATAAAAGGAAGGATGTAAACAAATGATTAAAAGTGCTAGGATATCATGGGGTCATAGGGGATTCATGGTGTTGATCATACAAACATGTTTATAAAGTTGCAAGCAATTAATGTTGTGGAGGAACCGAGTTGGTTTATGTCTTACGGTTCATAGGAAGAGTTGGGTCCCGGAGCCGAATCGATTAGATTGTACAACACCTACAAGTCGACTTACTTTCCTCCTATTCAACTTCTATGCATGGTTTAACAAGACTCGAGTTGGTTTATATCTTACAATTCAAGTTGAGTAGATAAGAGATGGTTGTAAATGCAAGGATTCATAGGCTTAGCATTTCATCAAACATAACATGTGCATAAAGTTGACATCACAACAAGCAAGCAATTTGATTATGAAAAATATTAGATTAAGCATTAATCAATCCCATGTTGGTTTCCCCTAATTACCCACTAATCCTAGCTAAGAGTTTACTCACTCATTATCATGGGAAACATGTCATTAATGGTGTCAATCATTACAACAAGTATAAACATGATAATAGAATGAAGAAATGAACAATAAAGATTAAAGAGTAAAGGAATTATACAAAATTTGAGATGATCCAAATAATAAAGCAAAGAATAATAGAAGAAACTTGATTGATTGATGAAGGGTTGTCAATCCTCCAATAATAACCCAATAATCTTCAATTACCCAAAAGTGATGAACTTGAATAATAAACTTGAACAATAAATAAGGAGAGATTAATGTGAGATTTGTGGAAAGATTGAGATTAATCTATTCTAATCTACTCCTAATATAATCTAAGAAAGCTTGATTTAATCTAAGAAAACTTGATACTCTAAAAACTTGATAAAAGGATCCTCCTTTGATTATTTACAAGTGGGGTATTTATAGTAGGGATTCATTAACTAAGGCTAAATTAGTAATTACACTTTTGAGTTTTAAGCAGGGAAATGCCGGTATTTTTCGAAGAATGGGCATCTTTCACGGAGCTTGAAGAAACGAAAGTTTGCTGTAAGGGAATCCGGGCGTCCGAGGGGGAAGACGGGCGGATTGTTGAGGTGGTGCCCAGGCGTTTTCATGGGAATCCGCTCGGATTCTCTGGAGGAATCCGGGCGTCTTGATGCTGGGACGCACGAGTTGTCACTGCAAAACGGGCGGGTTCGTGGGAATCCGCTCGTCTTCTTTGACAGCGTCTTATTTCTTCACTTTCCTTTTATTCTTATGGGATTGGTCTTTATTTCTTGCTTCCTCTTCATACTAGTCCATCAAACATCGTCAAATAGCTTCCGAATATGCACGAAAAACGGAAATTTCCGCCTTATTGTCTCCTTTTCTACAAAACATATGAAATGCGATAGAAAAGCAAATAGGAAGGTTTTGACGGATAAAATGGCCATAGAATGTTATAATAGTATGCAAAATAGGCTCAATTAGGGGACTAAATGTGCGCAAATAATGTTCACATCACCTAGTCAGGGTTATAATAATATCTCAGGGCCACTCGAGGAGTAATGAACTGGAAATGCGTGGCCACGCTCGGATTGTATCCATGGTGGATAAATCCGGTCAATCAGTTATTCTCCTGATCGAGGAAACCACTCTCGATATGATCACTGGCAAGTACGACCTGAAAGACACCATGCATTGAGTGGGAGATAGTAATAGGACAAGAGAATTGGTGACGCACACTTGTCGAGGACAAGTGGGAGATTGTTGGAATATGTGTCCTCCAACAATAATGCGATCACAACTGTTGATCATGATGATCACATGTTTAAGTCTCATTTTAAAGAATACAAATTGGGAAGTATTTTACTGTCAACTGGTCCACACATATCGGTAATGATTGGTGACTAGAGTTTGACATTCGTCGTGAGACGGTGGTGACAGATTGATCCCCTTAGGTCATACCTATAGGATAACACTCTTAATTGATCATTTAATTGATCGTATGACGATACGGGTCAATTAAATTACTTAAAATTGACGGACGATTTTGGAAGCTATATTTACGTGTCTTATTGAAATTTGATTAAATAAGATACGATCTAAGTAATCGAATTGTTTTATTACTTAGATGAAATTATTGTTTAAAGAAACAATTGTATTTGAATGAATAAATTATTATAAATACAAGATGTTGTGATTTATAATTGGTAAATTATTTTGGTACGATTAATTATGAATTACTAGGTCGATTTTGTGTATGACGTATTTTATTAATGCGTTGATTTTTAAAATGTTAAAAATACATAACAATTTTACATGACATGTGACAAATTTACAATTTGACAAAGATAAAATGGAATCCATTTTATCTATTATAACCGAAAATAATGGGTGGATTAGGAAAATATTAGATTAATTATGTTAGTGGTAAAGATAATAATGTTTGCCTAATACTAGCCATGCAAGCCTACATGTTCTTGTGAAGGCAACCTTGTGCATGCATTGGCTCCCTTTTTCCCCCCCTTCCACCCGGTTTTGAGAAGAAAAATCCCATGGGTTTTTCTTCTTATTTTACCTAATATACACTATGATATTCACTAGTGCATCATTCATTTTCATATTTACATCTAAAATAAGAATTTTAGAGAGATAACATCTTTCTCCTCCTCCCTCTCTCTTAACCGAATTTATAGAGAGACCAAATAATTTTTGGGTCAATTTTTACACAAAATTAATATTGTTCTAGTTATAATAATATTAATTTTATTAAGTTGTTATCTTGGGTATAAAACCTTGGGAAGGATTCTACACTTGAATCCTAGTTCATCCAATTAAGGAAAGCTCAAGAACAAGAGAGTAGGAGAACTCTATTGTGCCCTTTGATCCAAAATAACAATGTAAGAATGAAAATTTCTTCCTTATTTTACTTATTGTTTGCATGCATAAGATCACCTTTTAATTTATGACTAAATTAAAATTATAACATTATGAATATGTTGAGTAAAGAGATATAGATTTCTAACAAGTACTATCGAATAACCATAACATAAGTGTTGCCAACTCTGTCTTACTTCCATAATGCTCACAAGCAAACTCAATACCAAGACAATCCACCGGACAAGATCAACCATCAAGACGGAATGTTACATTCTACCACCCTTAAAACGAACTTCGTCCTCGAAGTTTACTCACACACATAAACATCCTCACACAATCCGTTAACACTATCGAAGTTTACTCACACTCCTAAACAACATACTACTATGAGCACTGCCATTACCTGTAATAAAATCAACCACAACACGAATCCATCCTTTACTCTACACCAACACTCAAACTTCCAATTGTACTATAGTACAACCATCAAACTCTCTTTTCCTACCTTCTACTCCTCTTAAGATAAATGTTACGTCCTCGTAACTCACTAATACTAGGTCCTTTGCTATACCTCCCATAAACCTCATTACCACCGCATGTCATCGATAACCCACTATAACCTCAAGACCTACAACCATTCCTATATCCAGGGCTCTCTTTCTCTAACAGTTCTCGTGCCTCCAATTATTCTGTACTCACATAACATATAGCATAAAATCTTCAGTATAACCACCACTCCATCTCTTCCACATTACCGCAAAACAACATACTTCTATATACTTATACACTCATCTCCACAATCAGCTCACAATCCACAAAATATTACCCATACTCACATTAGCTTCTCAAGTTCATCTCTTTTATTACCGCAAAACTCACCCTTAACTTGACATGATACTAAGTCCCAAAACTCCGTACTCACTGTCCCAAGAAAAGGTGTTAAACCACATGTAGTTTCCAGTTCATACCACACATGTTCCATAATTCTCTAGCCACAACTATGTCCACCAACGCCTTATCTAAAACAAGATTAAAAGTACTCTAACAGCCTCGCACCACTGTGTCCCATTAACAGAATATTACTATACCATGACAAAAACAAAACCATACCCAACTCTCTTTCATATCATACTTTATTTGCACTCCCAAGCCGACGCTGGTAAGAAACATCGGGAAACAAAACAACGGTCTATATGCCCCAACCGACACTGACAAGAAATAGCAGTAAACAAACAACAATCTATGACAGCACGAAAAATACTCGTATAACAACACGAATTACCGTGCACAGTGCATAACAACCACATCGATAATCATCACAACTTTTACAATCTCATAACCCCGACTCAGTACCACTTCCTTGACCAGAAGACTTCATTAAAACCGCTTTACTAGATCACAACGCAGCATACTACACTGAATAACAGGTAATAACCTTATGAATACCATCCATACTATGACTCTTGAGACCGGAACCTTACACCATTACTTAAAAGATATAATACATACACTTATAAGTATAACATATGACGCGGAACACATATATAACGACTCATAACCATCACACCACACCATTACTCGTGAGGTCAGGACCTCACACAAAGTTTTACACACCTCATGGACCCATAATCGAATCTAACTAGCCAATCCTGATCACGTAAGTTACCACTTGATAAAGGATACCTCTCGTCCGAACTTAACTCAGATGCCCTTCACAACATATCCTCTCACCCGCATAATTATCACCACCCGGCGAACGTAACCATACCATCAGCACCTAAGTACCAACAACACCTCCTATATCCATATCTTATACTCCCTCACATCCATACATACCAATCAGTCTCCGCAAAATCATCCTCGTTAGAATAACTAACTTCCCTATGTGACATCATCTTCGACCACTAGTGACAACAATACGACACCACCCTCCTTCATGCGACTACTCTCTTACTATCATTTCTTAATATCATAATTCGTTTCCTCTCTTTGGTTATCATCCCAAATAACGAACATCAAATCCATCAACAAAATCTACCTCAACATTCTTTCCAATTCCATCCTTAATTGTATCGTCACTTCTCTCCATCAAAATCTTATATCGTGCAATCACTCTATCAGCTTCTTACTCCCTTAATACCTCCAAATTCACGGCTAACATGTCGTCCTGAACTTCGATATAACCATTGACTCACACCCACTCAAGATGCTATCTTATATTTTCATGATTCCTTATGATACGTGCATTTTATATAGTCTTTTTAGCCTATTTTATGCACGTATTTCTATGCTTTTATCGTAGTTTTATGCTACGAAATGCCCCGAATATGCTACTTTGGGTTATTATGTCTTATTTGCAGGTATGGACCCAAAAATGGTGAAATCAAGCCATTTACCGCTCGTTTTGCATGCATTTGGAGAAAGAGTAGATTTGGAGCGGGAAATGTTGCTGTCTTGGGATGCGTGAAGGTGTTCCAGGAGCTAAAAGGACAAGTCAAAGTCAAACTTGCATGAAATACAAGTCTTCTTTGAAAGTCAATTATCACTCGATCGAAGACATTCTTGGTCGATCGAGTGGTTTTAGGTTGAATAATCGATCGATCGAGTTGTGTTCCTACTCGATCGACCAGTTCTGTATAGCCTTACTCGATCGAGCACCCTTCTTGGTCGATCGAGCATTTGAGTCAAGTTCACTCGATCGAGTGATTTAAGTGGTCGATCGAGTGGATATTGATGACGGGCTGGGCTTTTTAGTTATTTTCCGTCATTAGGTTTAATCCTACTCCTAATTTCTTATAAATAGGAGTAAAGGTCGTCATTTGTAATAATCCAGAATCCAAGGATCACGTTGCTCTTCTCTTGCTCTATACACTGTTACTTTTATTCCTGTTCATTTCCGGATCTCTTTAATTCAGTAATTCTTTCTTCCTTTCTCTCTTTTTATTTAATGGTTATTATTTCCCCTCCCTTTTTATTTATTGTTCTTATTAATTCCATGTCTAGCTAATTCCCCCTAGTATGTTAGGATTAGGGAAGCCGTGGTAGCAATGCTTTAACTGTATTAAATAGGTTAGATTTGCGGTAGGAATTGTATTAGGCAATTTAATTGTTATCCGGTCGAATGTATGCATGCAGGAGACCATAATTCTAGTTAACCCCGACCTAGATCGAAAGATTGGAAGGGAAGGCTTGCTTAATTACAATAGGGTATTGCAGTGAGGGCGAAAGTTAAGCTGTTTACACTCTAGGGCGGTTTAAGGACCGAAAGGTGACGACCATAGCTCTTCCTATTAATAGTCTAATCGCCTTAATATTCCTGATATAATAGATCTAATAACTGCCACGGTGGACCGACTCTTAGCATACTTCTTCCTCTTATTCATTTCCCTTGCCTCAATCATTAGTATAGTTAATTCAATCAAACCCCCAATTGTGACATTAGACAGATAAACGGACAAATAGATAGTACACCGCCTCCCTGTGGAGATCGACCCTACTTACCGCTGACTTCTGTTAGTAGTACTTAGGTATTTTATTTTTGGTACGAAACGACAGTATCAAATTTTGGCGCCGTTGCCGGGGAGGCAATCTATTTATTTATTTGTTTAATTTTATCTGTTTTTAGCCTCAGGGGATTTTTTTCCTTGAGGCCGTTTTAATCTTTTGTTTAGTGCTGTTTTGATAGGCCTTACAGGTACTACCTAGACAGTTCTAGGTGAAAGACAGTCAAAGGGAAGGCTTGAGTACCTTTGACCCGTCACCGATGTCCCATTATATGGAGAAGTAGGTGATCGCTACGGGAGATGTGGTTCTGCTGAGCACAATGCAGCTGTAGTTGTGCCGCCACATCCGCCCTATCAATGGCCGCCGCAACAAGATTCTCCTGATATACAAGAAGAAGAGATTGCGGAGCTGAAATCCTTGCTGCAGACACTTGCATCTCAATTGCAAGATCGTGACCGAGAGAAGCAAGATCATGATAGACGCACTTCTTCGCTACTTGAAAAGCTCGAAACTGACATCGCTCAGTTGGCAGCTGAGATACAAGAAGAAGAGGTTGCAGAACTGAGGTCTTTAATGGAGATACTTGCATCTCAAATCCAAAATTATGATCGAGTGAGGCAAGAGAGTGATAGACGTGCGGATGCTCAAATCATTGAGCTGGAGTCTAAAATTGCTCAGTTAACAGCTGAGTCGGATATTTGGCAACCAGAAGAGGTATACCTTGCTGAGAACAGTTTTTCTCGTAAGGAAACCGTGTTGCCCAATGATGAGGATGACTTCTATGACTCGGACGACGAGTTCCTATCATATTTCACTACCCCACGCGAAGATTTTATTTGTCAGAAGGAATCACTCGATCGAGTGACAATTATTGGTCGATCGAGTGACTTTCCAGAAGAACTTGCTCGATCGAGTGATATCACCGCTTTCGATCGAGTGGATTTCAGGAGGATAGTTCTCGATCGAGTGATTCTGCCACTCGATCGAGTGAATTTGGGAAGAGATTGGTCGATCGAGTAGTAGTCTCGCTCGATCGATCGATTTGGTCATTGGGAGTGTAATTCGTCATTTGGGCTTGATTTAGATGACGACTTTGATGATGACAACGGTTATGGTGAGTCTCCCTTATTCAAAGCCGAGCTGGATGCGCTTGAGGCTGAGATTTACGGGACGGATTCCACTGAGGGCGACAAAAGGACAGCTGAGTCGGTAATTACTCCTAGCACGGAAGAGGTAATGAATTCTTTTATCTATGATTCCGTCATTAAGAGTGATCAACCTGAGGTAGTAAACGGTAACTTTATTATTATTTGTAAATTGCCTCGTCTTATTCATGCTTCCTTTTTCAAAGCTATACCCCCTCATATGTGGACGCATAAATTAGCAATTTCTCACCATCCTTGTCATTTTAAAATTGTTAATCTAATTTGGAGCCCTAAATTATTGACAATTGCTCCCGCGCTCCTTTATTTGGTGGATAAATTTAGGAGCGCCCATAGGAAATTTGTTAGACTTAAATGTCTACATATCTTTATTTCCTACCTTGCTATTCCACTTTTGTGCTACTTATGCTTTTGTGTAGCACATGCGCAGATGTATGATTTGATGCTGCGCGCTTTGAGCTGTTTTGATCGTGATTAATTAGAAGGCTCGAAGAAAAGAAGGTCGAGCTGGGACCTGACTGAAGCTAGCGCTACCCGGGAGGCAACCCGGCGATTTTATTTTGTTTTTATTTCAATTTCAGTTGTAATAAATGGTTTCTATACCATAAACTATCTCAGTAAGCTTGTTTTTGTTAGTATGCGGGCTGTTTTAATTTCACTTTGCAGGAATTCATCGAGGACCAGTCGATCGAGTAGTCACTCTACTCGATCGAGCACCTTAGCTGAGAGATCCTCTCGATCGAACAGATATTTTACTCGATCGAGTGCCTGCAGAAAGGAAACTACTTGATCGACTGGTGCACCATTCGATCGAGCAGTTTTGGACGCCCACTCACTCGATCGACCACTGTTGGACGTATATCGAGTGCTTTTGACTTGGATTAGCTTCCTGAGACGGTTTTCCGGGCCCTTAGCAACCTCCCATTTCATGGTCGGTTTGGGGAGGTCCCCTTATTCGCGCTATCTTGTGAGTTTTTCCGCTTTTACTTCTTTTCCTCCTTTAGTTTGCATTTCCTTTCCATGTTTGGGTACAATGGGGGCATTGTACGGTTTGGTTTGGGGAGATTTGATACGTGCATTTTATATAGTCTTTTTAGCCTATTTTATGCACGTATTTCTATGCTTTTATCGTAGTTTTATGCTACGAAATGCCCCGAATATGCTACTTTGGGTTATTATGTCTTATTTGCAGGTATGGACCCAAAAATGGTGAAATCAAGCCATTTACCGCTCGTTTTGCATGCATTTGGAGAAAGAGTAGATTTGGAGCGGGAAATGTCCATCCATATCCGTGTCTGCATTTTGTTTTTGTTTGCATTTCAGTTATCACATTTAATTTTCTGTTTGCATTGTCATTTATTTCATAAAAATTTAAAATTTTCCATAAAAATTGAAAAATTTTCAAAAATTCAAAAAATATTCACGTTTATTTTAGCATATAGGTTGAGTCGGAACGGTAGATTTCAATGATGATTTTGCTCTATATCTGTCTTTTCGCTTAAGCCTTGCATTGAACTGTTACCTTTTAGCTTTATCTTTTGCATAATCTACGAGTTAATGTTTAATTTAGCTGAACGAATAGACTTGACCTGAGATTTTGGCAACCTACTTATAATTTCTAAGATTTAGAGCCTTATAAACTGGTGTCATTTGTGACCAGTTTCATGTAGGATTGTGAGTAGTTACTCCTTGCATATCATGTATCATTAATTTGCACGTATATGAAATTCAATTGCTTTTTGCTGTCATACATTCGGGTTAGTGGTTGGTGTCACATGCAGGGAGGTGCTTATAATTTCCCTTTCTTTCATTTTTACCCATTTAACTCCACATTAGCCAAATTTGCCAGTTGACCCTTAGCTACATCCAAATTTAGCCTGCCTTGTCAAGCTAGTTTAGATTGTTGTTTTGCGGTATATATTTCATTGCATCAAATGTTGGCGCATATTCTGTTGATTCGGAGTTGGTATCTATGAAGAAAGGAAGGATGAGGAAAAAAGACGTGAAAAAAAATGAAAGTGAAAAAATGAAATGAAAAACAGAAAAAAAAAATGTGAAGAAAGAAACCGGAAAAAAAATAAAGAAAGAAAAAAAAAAAGGAATTCGAAAAAAATGTTGTTTGGTTGACGGTTTCTGCTCCTATGTTCTATCTTACATCATATGAGGAGTATGTTCAGTTTGGTTTGGTGAGTTTTATGCCAAATGAAGGGCATTGTGCTTATTCTATAATTGCGTAAGAATGGATGTTGTCATATGGTTCTGTTTAGGTACTAGCTTGGCCGCCTATACCTCCACATTCCCATAAATGTTTTGCCTTTTCTTACCCATTGCCTCACTTTACCATATCTTTGTAAGCCCTCGGCTGTGACAGGACCTTGTTCGGTTGGAATGTGTGTACGGTAGTTAGAATTGTCTATCATATTAGTTGCATGCATGCTATGTAGGTCGTAGTTTAGGTGAGCGACTATTTTTCTTTCTCTCTTATACATATATGTTCACCCTTTGCTTCATGAGAGAAAGAGTGACCCGTGAGAGTCCATTATTAAAGGTCTTGCAAGGTCGACGGTTCAGCTTTATTTATAAACATCTTACAACTCGTTTGCATTCGACTGTTTTGCTATAAGTGTTAGTTTGCTTGCATTAAATTGGCTTAAGTGGGCATTTGTAGCTAGCTCTGAGTTATTTTTCCGTTCCATTAGCGTATAGTTTTGAGTTTACTCGAGGACGAGTAAAGGTTTGGTTTGGGGAGATTTGATACGTGCATTTTATATAGTCTTTTTAGCCTATTTTATGCACGTATTTCTATGCTTTTATCGTAGTTTTATGCTACGAAATGCCCCGAATATGCTACTTTGGGTTATTATGTCTTATTTGCAGGTATGGACCCAAAAATGGTGAAATCAAGCCATTTACCGCTCGTTTTGCATGCATTTGGAGAAAGAGTAGATTTGGAGCGGGAAATGTTGCTGTCTTGGGATGCGTGAAGGTGTTCCAGGAGCTAAAAGGACAAGTCAAAGTCAAACTTGCATGAAATACAAGCTGCTGAAGTCAATTATCACTCGATCGAAGACATTCTTGGTCGATCGAGTGGTTTTAGGTTGAATAATCAGTCGATCGAGTTGTGTTCCTACTCGATCGACCAGTTCCTGTATAGCCTTACTCGATCGAGCACCCTTCTTGGTCGATCGAGCATTTTGAAGTCAAGTTCACTCGATCGAGTGATTTAAGTGGTCGATCGAGTGGATATTGATGACGGGCTGGGCTTTTTAGTTATTTTCCGTCATTAGGTTTAATCCTACTCCTAATTTCTTATAAATAGGAGTAAAGGTCGTCATTTGTAATAATCCAGAATCCAAGGATCACGTTGCTCTTCTCTTTCTCTATACACTGTTACTTTTATTCCTGTTCATTTCCGGATCTCTTTAATTCAGTAATTCTTTCTTCCTTTCTCTCTTTTTATTTAATGGTTATTATTTCCCCTCCCTTTTTATTTATTGTTCTTATTAATTCCATGTCTAGCTAATTCCCCCTAGTATGTTAGGATTAGGGAAGCCGTGGTAGCAATGCTTTAACTGTATTAAATAGGTTAGATTTGCGGTAGGAATTGTATTAGGCAATTTAATTGTTATCCGGTCGAATGTATGCATGCAGGAGACCATAATTCTAGTTAACCCCGACCTAGATCGAAAGATTGGAAGGGAAGGCTTGCTTAATTACAATAGGGTATTGCAGTGAGGGCGAAAGTTAAGCTGTTTACACTCTAGGGCGGTTTAAGGACCAAAAGGTGACGACCATAGCTCTTCCTATTAATAGTCTAATCGCCTTAATATTCCTGATATAATAGATCTAATAACTGCCACGGTGGACCGACTCTTAGCATACTTCTTCCTCTTATTCATTTCCCTTGCCTCAATCATTAGTATAGTTAATTCAATCAAACCCCCAATTGTGACATTAGACAGATAAACGGACAAATAGATAGTACACCGCCTCCCTGTGGAGATCGACCCTACTTACCGCTGACTTCTGTTAGTAGTACTTAGGTATTTTATTTTTGGTACGAAACGACAGTATCAAATTTTGGGCGCCGTTGCCGGGGAATCCTTGTAAGTTTCTTTTCCTCCGCTTATTGATATGCTTAAATTCAGCGGGTAGCCCCGCCTGACCCGGAGGCAAGGCATCACGACGCCCTTGGTCTGTGACCGCGGGCGCCTCTAAAGCAGGAGGGCAAACAAAATTGGCCGGGAAAACCGGACCAGAGGGAGGGTCAAGTGGAGGTGGAGTATGAGTGGGTGTAGGCTGAGGCATGGGTGTCGGTCCAGCCTGGGCGTGAGTCTGAGCCTGGGAGCCAGCGGTGCCGACGACGAGTAGCTACTGGTCTACTCACTTCCCCAGTTTTCTGGCTGGTTTGGGGAAGTTCGTGTTTTGTATGTTCTCTCACTCTTTTTATTTTTCGTCTCCTTTATTTTTCTTTTTATTTGGTTGTATACTCCCATCCCCCATATTACTGCTGGTGTATGCTGGAGGACAACGAGGGCGTTGTCCGTTTTGGTTTGGGGAGGGTATTGCATCCTTTTGAGTCTGCATCTGCATATGCTTTGCATTCACGTTTAATTTTTCAGTTTGCATTTGTTGTTTATTTTCATCAAAAATCAAAAAAATTCAAAAAACAATTAGAAAATGTTAAAAATTCAAAAAATTTCACGTTTATTTTTGCATTTAGGTTGAGTCGGAACGGTAGATTCCCGTGATGATATTGCACATAACTTGTCAATTCACTTGAGCCTTGCACATTATTGATGGTTTTTAGCTTAGTCAATTCGCATAGTCTACGAATTTCTGTTCAAATAATAGCTGACTGTTTAGACTTGACCTGATAAACTGGCAAACTACTTAAAAATTCTGAGTTTTTAGAGCCAATAACTGGTGACATTCATGACCAGTTCATTAGGAATTTTGAGTAGTACTCCTTGCATAGCATGTTCGTCTCATTTGCACATTTATGACATTCAATTTCTTGTCAAATGCACATATTCGGGTTTGTGGTTGGTGTCACATGCAGGGAGGGTCTTGCAATTCCCCTTTCTTTATATCTTTCACCCATTTAGCTCCACATTGACCAAAACTTGCCCTTTTGACCCATTAGCCACATTCCAAACTAAGCCTGCCTAGTCAAGCTAGTTAGTCTGTCCTTTTGTGGTATGTTTTCAGTTGCAGTTTGGTCCGTAATTCTCATTTGGAGTTGGTGTTTGAATTGAGGAAGGAGGAAGTGAAAAAAAAAAAAAAAAAAGAGGAAGAAAAACGTGAAGTAAGAAAGAAAAAAAAAAGAAAAAGAAAATGAAAAAAAAAGCTGTGATTCACGAAAAAAGAGAGGAAAATTGTGAAAAATATTGGACCCTCTTGTCAGAATTGAGAAGATGCTTGAAGATGTACAATCGACAAGAGGGTTGGTTGTTTTAGTTAGTTGTTTCAGACGATGTGTTTAAAAAAGGGAACTTTGTGACCGTCTGACTCCTCCACTCTTATTTTACATTTTTTGAGGAGATTGTGTTTCCAGTCTAGTGAGTTTTGTGCCAAGTGAAGGGCACCCGTGTTTAGTCTTTCAGACAGTTGAGATCCGGATGGTTTATTATGGTCCTGTTAGGAACTAGCTTGACGCTTTTACCTCCACATTTCCATAACTTGTTTAGCCTTTTCTCACCTGAACCTCACTATTCCCATATTATTTGCAAACCCTCGGCTGTGACGGACATTATTGGTTGGAGTGTGTGCATTAGTACTTGAATTGTCTTTCATTTTTGTTGCATGCATGCTATGTAGGTCGCAGTTAGGTGAGTGACTGTTTTTCTTCTCTCTTTTACATATAACATTTGCCCTTTGCTTCATGAGAGAAGAGTGACCACGTGAGAGTCCGGTTTTGTTGGTCTTGCAAGGTCGATAGGTCAGCTTTATTTTTGAACAGCGTATAATTCGTTTGCGTATTGACTGTCTAGCTTTAATTGTTGATTTCTGTTGCATTAAAGTGGTTCAAGTGGACAAGTTGGGTTAGCTCTGAGTTATCATTTCCGTTCCATTAGTTTAGTTTTGAGTTTACTCGAGGGCGAGTAAAGGTTTGGTTTGGGGAGATTTGATACGTGCCTAATGTACGGTCTTTGTGGCCTATTTCAGCACGTATTTCCATGCATTTATATACTGTTTTTATAGTATTTTGCCCCGAATTGGCTACTTTGGTGTATTTTGTCCTTTTTGTAGGAATAATCGCGAAAGTAGCGAAACCATACTCCATTTCGTCCTTTTTGCATGCATTTAGAGGAGACGGGATTGTCCCAGAGTGAGATGCTTCACTTGAAGTGTCGTGGCACGCATTACGAGGCATTTGGGTGAAGACGTGAGCTGAATTGAAGACCCAAGTGGTCTATCGAGTTGATTGGTGGTCTATCGAGCTGTTTGGAGGACGATCGAATGGTCCCTGAAGCCCCCTGGGCTCGATCGAGAGGTTCCTTCCTCGATCGAGTAATCTGCCATTGATCAACTCCTCGATCGAGAACCTTGCTGGTCGATCGAGGAGTTCCTGCTGAGACATTGGTCGATCGAGTGGTTTAATCCACTCGATCGAGAGGATTTCGACATTATGGGCTTAATCAGTCCGTGTTTGCTTAGTTCCGCATAAACACTTAGACTTTTGGCTATATAACCTATGTTTAACTAGGTTATTAGCATCTATCTTTTATCTTTTTATCTAGCTTTAATCTCTTAATCTTTTCAACGATCTTTTACTCTCTATTCATTCACATTAGACTACTGTTACTTTCGACGTTGGATCGTTTTCACTGGGATTTCGAGTTCTTTACGCCGGAATTGCTTAGATTGTAATTCTCTTCTCTCTTAATAATAATTAACCTTCATTTATTGTTTCAATTCTTGTTATTGTTTTTATTCTTCCTTGCCCTAATTTTCATCATCGCTTATTATTATTATTTCGTCATGTCATCTTTGGAAATTTGTTTCTTTGCTAGTTTCATTAATAATATGAGTAGCTAAATCCTTTCATGTTGGGATTAGGGGATCTGCGGTAGAATAATGACGATGTAGTAAATGAATTAGACGAATTAGTTAAAGAGACTCTGTCACTATAGCAATATAACTGTAATTATCGACCTAGTTGAGTGCACGCTTCTATGTCACCCATTAATCTGGCTACAATTAGTCCTGGATCGAAAGATTGGATTAAATAGGCCTGCTATAAATGATGAGACGCCCTAATGAGGACGAAAGTTAAGTTAGTGGTATTTTAGGGTGGGAAGTGGACCGAAAGGACCTTCTAATATCCGTCTCGCGTTAGTTCGTCTGAGTCATTTACTGCTGAGTTGTTAAACTACCGTAGTGAACCGAGTTCCCGACATGTCTCCCTCTTATTGATAGTTAATTCGTATTTCTTTCTTTACTGCTCTCTGCCTTATTTCTCTTCTTTTAACTCCGTAGTTTAGAACCAAAAATTAATCAACCCCATTGTTACCATAGGATTAGAGATAGACAGCTGTAGTTGCATTACCTCCCTGAGGATTCGATACTCGACTGCCTCTACTACATATTTAGTTGAGACCGTTAGGTTTTATTTTTGACAGGTCAACGACAGGCGTGTCACCTTACTTTCATGTACCATAACTTTGGTCAACGATCTCCCAACTTACTTCCATCCAATGATACCAACTAATAATTCATCTCCTTCCTTCTTCTACCTAACTCTTTGTTATCCGATTACCTTCTTGTTGCTTCACAACTCAAATTCCATTAATTCATATAAATATCTTCTTATTCTTCCTTATCACCGATCCTCTCTCATCATACTACTCACTCACACTTGTCACCATCAAATCCACACACTAACGGTAACTTTTCAATTAGTCGTATCTCCCTTTCGTATCTCTATAAAACCAAAAACACACCTCATATCGTCAATTGCCCAAAGAATTATACACTGGGCTCACCTCTTGATATTTCAAATTCTCAAACTCGACCACTATCTACCCATCACGGCATAACTCGATCTCACTATACACCATTCGTTTACATCCCTCTATAACGACCTTTCATCACATATATCCTTAAACAACACAATCCTAACCGTCTCCCTCCATAAATCCTTACACATTCCAATTTGCTACTATTCGCATTCCTCATCTCAATCTTTCATTCTCACGTTTCTTTACACTTACATCACTTTTGCCCATATATACTTACTTTTATATTACTCAACACACGACTATATCATTCACCATATCTCACAAAACATGCTCTTTACCTCGATTAGCTCATCATTCTTCCCTTTCCTTTTTCCACTATCCCTCACAACCACATTAACACATGTCTTCCTTTTCCAACACATGTCCCTCATAAGCCGGCATTCTCCATATCATAACATCTGGTAACTTACGTATCAAGACCGTCACATATATAAAAGAATGCGTTAAGACTCAAAACATACGTGTGCACATACCCCACGACTCAAACCAAATGTAAGAACATAGCCACCGACTCATAATGACCGCCCACTGAGGCACTCGATCGAGTACATGGCGTACTCGGTCGAGTATAGGATACTCGGTCGTGTAATGAGACTACTCGGCCGAGTTCACGACTCCAGAAGCTGAACAAACTTATCACAGACAGATTACTTGGCCGAATATGGAATACTAGGTCGAGTATGAAAGATACTCGGCCGAGTAGGGCCTACTCGGTCGAGTATTGGCACAGTTCTCAGTACCGTCTAGTTTTCATAAAACAGTCATAACTCACTCGTTACTTGGTCATTTTGGGCGTGTGACCTATTGTTAGAATCTTAAGAGGACAAGCTATCACCTCAACTTGGAATCACCGCAATATCGTTTCTAGAACTCGACTTATGATAGTTTTATGACAACCCTTCCAAAATCGGTCTTTATAGAAATCAATTTCTCTTAACAAAACAACTTGAACATGAATAAAACAAATAATAACGACCCAATACTTCAAGAAACCAGTATATAGATGGACCTTTATCATATCCACATGTAAATTAAACACGACATTCATGTATATAGACGGATGACCTTAATCACATGCTACTATCAACAACCCAAACATCAACATCATCATGATCATATACACATGTACCACTACCCTTTTGAAAGCCACATAATAAACACTTAACATGCCAACATATTTCATGCTCAAAGTTTAACATTAAAAAATTTTCGATACATCTTTCAACTACTATCACGTTCCACTTCCTTCGTCATTTCATTCAACCATGCACAACACTCATGCCACATGTACTACACACACATGACTCGACACACAACAGTCCCCCCCATGTGACCGGCTTGAGATCGTAAGGGCCTTAATGAGACTTCGGGACGTCTCCCAAGTCTTTGCGGTAGCACCAAACAACTCTCCCCGGGTTCATTTTATTTAGACTCCCTAAGTTCATTGGGTTCATTAGTTTTAGGTGCCGGAATTGTCGGCTCTGATACCACTTTGTAACACCCCCTCATACCAAGGTACCTTACCAAGGACTACCCTAGCATGAAAGGCTGTTACCATCTCGGTTGCCCGAGGTTAGTATATCAAAAACAACAATCCAAAACACATTTATTAAAGTGTAACTGAGTTTAACGATTACATGTTCCCAAAATCAAAACCAAAGTACAACTGGAAAAGCTAGACAACTAGAAATGAATGCTAAGTCTCTTGACGGCGGAAGCTAGACTCGAGTGATGACTCCCCACGACTTCCCATAGCTAAAGGACTGCATCACCTGTCCCAATCTGCTCACCATCCCCGAATGGATCACCACAGACTTTATAAAACAACAACGGGGTCAGTTCTGCATAATTAAAATAAGACAAGTGCATAAAGTAACCAGCTAATCATCCTCCGTCCCCGGTCTCCCGATCTCACACAGTAACCGACTACACACCGAGGTGTCTAGCCCTGCCAGACTACCCATCGCAACAGGTAGCCCACGCCGCCAGTGGGGGACCGCAGCCAATCCCCACCAAAATCCCGCTCATCAACGAGCGATAACCCTGTCCCTTAATGTGCACATCCCCTACCGTAGCGGGTTCCACGGAGGGTGAACTAGGGTGTGAAGCCACTCCCGCAAGTGACTGCACCACAAACATCACAACACCATCACAACCATCACAACACCACCACACCACACTCCAGCGATGATCAGCGAACCACAGACATACACATTACCACAAAGCATCTCAAATCAATTAAGCACAACTGAGTAAGGAAACCCTACCTTTTCGCAATCCGCTATGCTGCAATCAGTCATACAATATGCATAACAAATACCATATCTTCACCTACAATAATGATTAACAACAATCAACACACATCCGATGACCAAACCCTAAACCCCCAAATTAACCCAAACTAGGGTTTGTTAACTTATAAGAACGACAATAGATCAATAAGGATGAGACACTTACTACGACAATTGACACGGAATAAGATGCTAGAACCCACAATCGACGACCTTTGCCTTGGAATTAATGAAGATGATTAGAGGAGAATGAAACGTAGTTTATGTTTTGGAAGAAATGGCTTTAGAAACTGACGAACGATTATATATAATCTCTAATCATTTTAATCAAAACCGCGGAAATAACACCCATCAGACCGGATACTCGGTCGAGTATAGACTATACTCGGCCGAGTACCCTCTACTCGGTCGAGTATTCCACATACTCGACCGAGTGTTCCTGGGCAGTAGCTAAACCCGAATACACGACACACTTTACTCGACCGAGTAGGCCATACTCGGCCGAGTACCACTTAGGAAAACCGTAGTATTACAGTCTTCCCTCCTTAAAAAGAACTTCGTCCCCGAAGTTCCAACCCAACCTATAAAACCTGGACACCTAACACTAAGTCTACCAACCACACTTACTTCCACAACATGACTCACGATATCGTCCCAACTACAGCATAGTCTCTTAATACTAACTCCATAGTACTATCGAATAACCATAACATAAGTGTTGCCAACTCTCTCTTACTTCCATAACGCTCACAAGCAAACTCAATACCAAGACAATCCACCGGACAAGATCAACCATCAAGACGGAATGTTACATTCAACCACCCTTAAAACGAACTTCATCCTCGAAGTTTACTCACACACATAAACATCCTCACACAATCCGTTAACACTATCGAAGTTTACTCACACTCCTAAAAAACATACTACTATGAGCATTGCCATTACCTGTAATAAAATCAACCACAACACGAATCCATCCTTTACTCTACACCAACACTCAAACTTCCAATTGTATTATAGTACAACCATCAAACTCTCTTTTCCTACCTTCTACTCCTCTTAAGATAAATGTTACGTCCTCGTAACTCACTAATACTAGGTCCTTTGCTATACCTCCCATAAACCTCATTACCACTGCATGTCATCGATAACCCACTATAACCTCAAGACCTACAACCATTCCTATATCCAGGGCTCTCTTTCTCTAACAGCTCTCGTGCCTCCAATTATTTTGTACTCACATAACATATATCATAAAATCCTCAGTATAACCACCACTCCATCTCTTCCACATTACCGCAAAACAACATACTTCTATATACTTATACACTCATCTCCACAATCTTAGCTCACAATCCACAAAATATTACCCATACTCACATTAGCTTCTCAAGTTCATCTCTTTTATTACCACAAAACTCACCCTTAACTTGACATGATACTAAGTCCCAAAACTCCGTACTCACTGTCCCAAGAAAAGGTGTTAAACCACCTGTAGTTTCCAGTTCATACCACACATGTTCCACAATTCTCTTGCCACAACTATATCCACCAACGCCTTATCTAAAACAAGATTAAAAGTACTCTAACAGCCTCTCACCATTGTGTACCATTAACAGAATATTACTATACTATGACAAAAACAGAACCATACCCAACTCTCTTTCATATCATACTTTATTCGCACTCCCAAGTCGACGCTGGTAAGAAACATCGGGAAACAAAACAACGGTCTATATGCCCCAACCGACACTGACAAGAAATAGCAGTAAACAAACAACAATCTATGACAACACGAAAAATACTCGTATCACAACACGAATTACCGTGCACAGTGCACAACAACCACATCGATAATCATCACAACTTTTACAATCTCATAACCCCGACTCAGTACCACTTCCTTGACCAGAAGACTTCATTAAAACCGCTTTACTAGATCACAACGCAGCATACTACACTGAATAACAGGTAATAACCTTATGAATACCATCCATACTATGACTCTTGAGGCCGGAACCTTACACCATTACTTAAAGATATAATACATACACCTATAATTATAACATATGACGCGGAACACACATATAACGACTCATAACCATCACACCACACCATTACTCGTGAGGTCAGGACCTCACACAAAGTTTTACACACCTCATGGACCCATAATCGAATCTAACTAACCAATCCTGATCACGTAAGTTACCACTTAATAAAGGATACCTCTCGTCCGAACTTAACTCAGATTCCCTTTACAACATATCCTCTCACCCGCATAATTATCACCACCCGGCGAACGTAACCATACCATCAGCACCTAAGTACCAACAACACCTCCTAAATCCATATCTTATACTCCCTCACATCCATACATACAATTCAGTCTCCGCAAAATCATCCTCGTTAGAATAACTAACTTCCCTATGTGACATCATCTTCGACCACTAGTGACAACAATACGACACCACCCTCCTTCATGCGACTACTCTTTTACTATCACTTCTTAATATCATAATTCGTTTCCTCTCTTTGGTTATCATCCCAAATAACGAACATCAAATCCATCAACAAAATCTACCTCAACATTCTTTCCAATTCCATCCTTAATTGTATCGTCACTTCTCTCCATCAAAATCTTATATCGTGCAATCACTCTATCAGTTTCTTACTCCCTTAATACCTCAAAATTCACGGCTAATATGTCGTCCTGAACTTCGATATAACCATTGACTCACACCCACTCAAGATGCTATCTTATATTTTCATGATTCCTTACTTTGATGTCCCATAACTTTGGTCAACGATCTCCCAACTTACTTCCATCCAATGATACCAACTAATAATTCATCTCCTTCCTTCTTCTACCTGCTAACTCTTTGTTATGCGATTACCTTCTTGTTGCTTCACAACTCAAATTCCATTAATTCATATAAATATCTTCTCATTCTTCCTTATCACCGATCCTCTCTCATCATACTACTCACTCACACTTGTCACCATCAAATCCACACACTAACGGTAACTTTTCAATTAGTCGTATCTCCCTTTCGTATCTCTATAAAACCAAAAATTCACCTCATATCGTCAATTGCCCAAAGAATTACACACTAGGCTCACCTCTTGATATTTCAAATTCTCAAACTCGACCACTATCTGCCCATCACGGCATAACTCGATCTCACTATACACCATTCGTTTCCGTCCCTATATAACGACCTTTCATCACATATATCCTTAAACAACACAATCCTAACCGTCACCCTCCATAAATCCTTACACATTCCAATTTGCCACTATTCGCATCCCTCATCTCAATCTTTCATTCTCACATTTCTTTACACTACATCACTTTTGCCCATATATACTTACTTTTATATTACTCAACACACGACTATATCACTCACCATATCTCACAAAACATGCTCTTTACCTCGATTAGATCATCATTCTTCCCTTTCTTTTTTCCACTATACCTCACAACCACATTAACACATGTCTTCCTTATCCAACACATGTCCCTCATAAGCCGGCATTCTCCATATCATAACATCCGGTAACTTACGTATCAAGACCATCACATATATAAAAGAATGCGTTAAGACTCAAAACATACGTGTGCACATACCCCACGACTCAAAACAAATGTAAGAACATAGCCACCGACTCATAATGACCGCCCACTGAGGCACTCGATCGACTACGTGGCATACTCGATCGAGTATAGGATACTTGGTCGAGTAATGAGACTACTCGGCCGAGTTCACGACTCTAGTAGCTGAACAGACTTATCACAGACAGATTACTCGGCCGAATATGGAATACTAGGTCGAGTATGAAAGATACTCGGCCGAGTAGGGCCTACTCGGTCGAGTATCGGCACAGCTCTCAGCACCGTCTAGTTTTTGTAAACAGTCATAACTCACTCGTTACTTGGTCATTTTGGGCGTGTGACCTATTGTTATAATCTTAAGAGGACAAGCTATCACCTCAACTTGGAATCACAGCAATATCACTTCTAGAACTCGACTTATGACAGTTTTAAGACAACCTTTCCAAAATCGGTCTTTATAGAAATCAATTTCTCTTAACAAAACAACTTGAACATGAATAAAACAAACAATAACGACCCAATACTTCAAGAAACCAGTATATAGATGGACCTTTATCATATCCACATGCAAATTAAACACGACATTCATGTATATAGACGGATGACCTTAATCACATGCTACTACCAACAACCCAAACATCAACATCATCATGATCATATACACATTTACCACTACCCTTTTGAAAGCCACATAATAAACACTTAACATGCCAACATATTTCATGCTCAAAGTTTAACATTAACAAATTTTCGATACATCTTTCAACTACTATCACGTTCCACTTCCTTCGTCATTTCATTCAAACATGCACAACACTCATGCCACATGTACTACACACACATGACTCGACACACAACAGTCCCCCCCATGTGACCGGCTTGAGATCGTAAGGGCCTTAATTCGACTTCGGGACGTCTCCCAAGTCTTTGCGGTAGCACCAAACAACTCTCCCCGGGTTCATTTTATTTAGACTCCCTAAGTTCATTGGGTTCATTAGTTTTAGGTGCCGGAATTATCGGCTCTGATACCACTTTGTAACACCCCTTCATATCAAGGTACCTTACCAAGGACTACCCTAGCATGAAAGGCTGTTACCATCTCGGTTTCCCGAGGTTAGTATATCAAAAACAACAATCCAAAACACATTTATTAAAGTGTAACTGAGTTTAACGATTACATGTTCCCAAAATCAAAACCAAAGTACAACTGGAAAAGCTAGACAACTAGAAATGAATGCTAAGTCTCTTGACGGCCGAAGCTAGACTAGAGTGATGACCTCCCATGACTGCCCATAGCTAAAGGACTGCATCACCTATCACAATATGCTCACCATCCTCGAATGGATCACCACAGATTTTATAAAACAACAACGGGGTCAGTTCTGCATAATTAAAATAAGACAAGTGCATAAAGTAACCAGCTGATCATCCTCCGTCCCCGGTCTCCCGATCTCACACAGTAACCCACTACACACCGACGTGTGTAGCCCTGCCAGACTACCCATCACAACTGGTAGCCCACGCCGCCAGTGGGGGACCGCAGCCATTGTTGGAATAAGTTTCCTCCGACAATAATGTGATCACAACTGTCGATCATGATGATCACATGTTTAAATCTCATTTTAAGAATACATGTGGGATGTAATATTTTACAGTCAACTGGTCCACACATATCGGTAATGATTGGCTGACTAGAGTTTGACATTACTGTCGTGCGACGGTGGTGATCAGTTGATCCCCTTAGGTCATACCTATAGGGAAATACTCTTAATTGATTATTTAATTAATCGTATGCCGATACGAGTTAATTAAATTGCTTAAAATTGACGGGTGATATTGTGAGTGAAATTAACATGTCTTATTGTAATTCGATTATATTAGATACGGTCTAAGTAATTGAATTGTTTTATTACTTAGATAAAATTATTGTTTACGAAACAATTGAAATTGAATGAATAATTTATTATAAATACAAGACGTTGTGATTTATAATTCAAATAAACCATTTTGGTACAAGTAATTACGAATTACTAGTCGATTTTGTATATGACATATTTTTATTAGTATGTTGATTTTTAATGTGTTAAAAATGCATAAATGTGAGACATAAACATGTAACATGTTACATGTGACATTGTGACAAAATTGACAAATTGACAAAGATAAAATGGAACCCATTTTATCTTTTATATATACCGAAATTATGGAGGGAGTATGAGGATTAATATTGTGTTTTTATTTTAAATAGGAACATGATTATTACCTCTAGGGACTAGCCTTGCATGCCTATCTTCTTGGGTAGAAAAACAAGCCCATGCATAGGGCACTCTTCCCCCTCCAACCGGTTTTGCATGAGGAAAAGACAAGGGTTTTTCCTCTCTATTATTCATTCATTTTTTTGACATAGAATTTCTAGTGTAAGAAATTACCATTATTCTCTCTACATCTTATGAAAATTCTAGAGAAATAAAAATCACAAATACTCCCTCTTGAACCGATTTTTCAAGAGCAAAAAAAATATAATTTTTGTGTCAATTTTATAGTAAGACTTATATTATTTCTGGGACAAAATAATATTAGTTATTAAGAGATTTCTTTGGGTATATGCTTTTGGGAGAGATTCTAAACTTGAATCTTGTTCATCCATTATTGGAAAGCTCAAGAACTAACACGAAGGAGATCTTGTTGGTGCCCATAAAACCGAAATCATATACTAAGAACAATGATTTCTTCTCTTATCTTATTTATGTTTGCATGCATAAGATCTAGATTTAATTTTATGACTAAATTAAATGTCACATATATGAATATGTAAATTAATGAGATTAATTATTTCTAACAAGTGGTATCAAGAGCCTTAGGTTGTTTGCATGCAAATCGGTTATTGTTTTTCCGAGTTATAAGATCAACAAACAAAACTTATAAATTTGTGTTTATTATGAAATATCACGAATTTTATTTGCATGTTAAAGTTTCTGGTCCTAAAATGTATTTAGAATATTTTGGTTTATTTAAGGATTTTATTATTCATTTTATATAATAATGGCATTAAAATGTGATTTTTATGATAAAAATTTCATTTTTGGACTAAAAATAGCTAAACTTCGTTTTTTCCAGTGGTTTTTGGATATGTTTTCTCATATATTATCTACTGATGGCCTGTAAATTTTCATGATAAAATGAGTTATTTTGCTTGAAATATGGATTTTTCAAGTTGAAATCGTATTTAAATGGGAAAATAGGTTAATATGAGTTATATTTTGAATCTGGTCATGGAAATTTATTATGTTGTCACATGCAATTTTACAAGATGTGTGTAAAATATTTGGCTATAATGAAGTCTTTAGGCATGATTTATGAATTTTTGATGAAAAATCACATAAATAGTGACTTTAATTAGTAAAAAATGCTAAAACATACTTCATGACTAAGGAAAAATGTCACATGTTGCATTTTATCATATATTTCAGATCTAAAAGTGAAAAGTTGATAAAAATAATTTTTTTCATATTTTTATGGTGATAATTGTTGAATCCGATAAACCGCAACATTATTTTTCCTCGATAAATTTTCGAAATTTTTAACCTATGTTTTGAGCATTATGAGTGTCATGGTATTTTTCCAGAATGTTCATGAGTTTAAATTTCAAATTTTGAATTTATTTGAAATTTTATGATTTAATTTGAAGTTTATGACATAATTTTGTATTTTAAAGTCCATTCATGAACAATATTAAGAAATCTAGGTTAATTATTGTCAAAATGTTAGTGGAGACTAATTTTGAGTCCTAAGATGGTTAGGGTAATTAACTTGTACATAAATATGAATTTATGTAATTATTGTGATTTTAAAAGGTTAAATCACGCAAATCCGTAAAAACCTATTAATATACGATATTGGCTCCTTAAAGTCGATTTAGCATAAAATTGGGCATGTTCATATATATTATAATGCTGCATTTTATTTATGATTGTCATTTTTAATTTTATGTAATTTTGAATTATGTAATTTTACTTAGTATGGCCTTAGTTTTAATTGGTATTACCCGAAATGTATGGGAATATCGATTCGGTTGTAATTTATTGTGATCTCGTATCACCGTTTTGTAATTTAATAGATTTAAATTTTAATTACAAATGTATAATAGGAAATTATGCAATTTATTATGTAATTTATTTATTCCGGAGTACCTTGAAGACGGTGCCACTCGAGAAGGCGATCCATTAAAGAAATTGTTGCCTTGAAATGCGTGCCAAGACCGAAGTTCAAGGGACCAAAGGAGTTGGTTTCCTAATTTGTTATAGTTTATTAGATTTACTATTCTGGGAAGGCCATACTAGGATTTTATTTATCCTTTGCATTTTATTTATATGTTGCATGCATCGCTAAATCGCCATAACTAAAACATGCATTATCATTTTAATCGAGTTTATCGACCGTGTCAATTACAATTATCGTAGTTCACCGCTTTAGTTCACTTAAAACGTGATAGATAATAAATTGACATGACCTCTCGCTAAAATAAACAATTGAGACTTAGCCTTACCAAAAAGTAGAAACCATGAAAACCTATTTCGTGAGGGAGTGCACTCGGCCACACCGGGGTACAAACCTTGTTACGTAGGGGAAGTAGGTGATAAATGTCTATCCACCGAATTCATGTTGATGAGGGATTTATCGGCTACACCGTGCCCAAGTTAATGTGGGTTTGGATCATGGACACATTTATTCGAAATTTGGATTGAGCTCAACGGAAGTATTCGTGACCGTAGTTGCATGTGTTTCGGGCTAAAGATAAATGTTAATGTAATTTTATCGACCAAGAGTTCTAAAAGTAGAATCTATTAAAGAGTTAGTCCACCGAGTTATATTGATAAGGGATTTATCGGCCACACCGTGCCCAAGTTAATATGAATTTGGGTCTTGGAATCATTTATCATAGTTGGGTAGAGGTCAGTATGTAAATGCTTTACTTGTTATTTACAAGAATTAATAAAACGATAAATGTTAAGTTTTCCACTATTCCGTTATCATATTGTTCTATTTCTTTACCACAATTCATATACGATATCATTTCGATTTTTGGTTCAAATCTCCATTAAAACATCGTAACTAAAAACAAAATTTGAATTTTCTTCTAAAAACCTCGTATTATCCATTGTAAGGATCTCTTGTGAAGAGTATAGATAAGAGTTATTCGTGATCAAAAGGGTTTTCGATTCTTGACTAACATATCTACTTACAATAAATTGATTCTCATATGCTTAATTGAGTTAAGTACTTTGAAACGTTAAATCATTTTGGTGACTAGATTTGTTAGAAATCGTAATTGACCAAAATACCGCAACCACTTCAATGAAAGTTTTAAGACTAAACAAACGAATGAAGAGTAGTCTTCATGAATTTCAATTTTGCTTCTCTTAGCAAAGACTCTTTGAAATGAGTGGGAGCATTCTCTTAAACCGTTAAGAAAAGGATAAGGTTTTAAAGAAGTAAAATTAGAATGGAATTGATACTAGGTAATGTTTTTTTTTTTTTTTTTTTTTTTTTTTTTTTTGACAGCCGTAAAGAAAAGTTTCACAGTCTCATGGCCTGGCGGGCCAGTCCATCCGCTATGGAATTTACATGTCTTGGAATGAAATTGATACATAAACAATGAAAGAAGCCGAAGTTGCCCCTTAAATCTGTCATGATTTCGGTCAGTAAATGATCTTCTTTTTCCCCTTCTGCCACTTCCTTGATAAGTTGAAGACAATCCGACGAAACCTCCAGATGGAGAATACCCTCAGAGACTGCCCAAAGTATAACATCTCTCATACCCAAAGCCTCCGCTTGTAGAGCTGATTCCGCTCTAGTTTTCACACTTCGTCGCACAATTTCTTGTCCTCCCGGGTCAATAGCCACCCACCCAAGAGCCGCCCTATATGTCCGGTTCCAACTAGCATCCACTTTAACTCTGATCGATCTACAGTGGTCCTGCCTACCAACAAGATAAAAAGGATACCCATCCTTTAACCTCCACTTCACCGTATCCTGAAGGAAATGTAGATTCATATGCATTTTAACATACTCTTATATGTCTAAATAATTTGTCATAAAATTAATTACGGATCTTATGCATGCAAACATTAAAATAAATAGAGGAGAAATCATGTCCTTACAAAATGGATTTCGGTTATTAGGGCACAAGAGAGATCACCTATCTCTTCTTGTTCTTGAGCTATTCCAATGGAAGAACAAAGATCTAAGAGCAAGATCTCTCCCTATGTATTATACCCAAGGCTCCTCTTAATTTAATTAATATTACAAAACTAGTATAATATTAATTATAGTAGAAAATTGAACCAAAAATATTTATAAACACTTAAGTATTTTCGGTTTTGATGAGAGATAAAGAGAGGATTTTATTTCTCTAGAACTTATATTTTTGGATGAGTTAGAATGAATGAATAATCTAAAACATTTTAGAGTATTATTAGGTAAAATTATTAGAGAAAACAATGATCATTTTCCCTTCCCAAAAACCGTGTAAGAGGGGCTTTAGGGTGAGCCAATGCATGGAGAAATTGTTCTTCACAAGGAACAATAGGCTTGCATGGTTAGGTGGCTTTATAATCATTGTGTTTTCCACTAATTACACACAACTTATAATTAGCTAAAACACCTTCTAATTTTCGGCCCTTTGCATAATATGGTGTCCATATTATTTTTGTCAATTGTCTATATGTTACATGTCACATGTCACATATATTTGTTTATGTATTTTTATCATATTAAAAATCAACGTATTAATAAAAATACGTCACATACAAAAATTGACTTAGTAATTTCATAATTACTTATGCCAAAAATTTTACCAATTTATAAATCACAACTGATTGTATTTATAACAATTCATTCAATTTAATTGTTACATTAAACAATCTATTTCATCCGAGTAATTATACGATTTAATTACTCAGACCGTATCTCATTTAATCACATTTCAATATGATACGTAAATTTTACTTCCAAAATCGTCCGTCAATTTTCAAGTAATTTAATTAACTCGTAACATTATACGATTAATTAAATAATCAATTAAGAGGGTTGCCCTTTAGGTATGACCTAGGGGTCAATCGATCACCACCGTCACACGACAGTAATGTCAAACTCTAGTAAGCCAATCATTACCGATATATGTTGACCAGTTGACAGTAACAATATTACTTCCCAATTGTATTCATTTTAATGAGACTTAAACATGTGATCAACATGATCAACAGTCGTGATCGCATTATTGTCGGAGGACACATATTCCAACAATCTCCCACTTGTCCTCGACAAGTGTGCGTCACCAATTCTCTTGTCCTATTACTATCTCCCACTCAATGCAAGGTGTCTTTCAGGTCGTACTTGCAAGTGATGATCATATCGAGAGTGGTTTCCTCGATCTGGAGAATAACTGATTGACCGGATTTATCCACTCTGGATACCTTCCGAGCGTGGCCACGCATTTCGATTCATTACTCCTCGAGTGGCCCTGAGATATTGTTTTAACCCTGACAAGGGGATGGACAATTCCTATCGCACTCATTCCCTTCGACTAGCCACAGCCATCATAACCCAAAATATGCCCATTTGACCCCATTTACGAAGGTCGTAGTAACATAAATCAAAGTTAATCTGAAACTGAGCCATCTTGGGTGAATAGTCTTTAGTCAAAAGAATCGACTCATTTGAATACTATAGCAGCTCTCGCCACGACCAGGCTATATAAATTTGCCAGAACTCTATAAGCGGTCATTAGGCCCGACAAAACGTTCCTAACAATCTGCCTATGTGATCGACTAGTCATCTCACATGACTCTATGGCACTTGAACTTGTCATCAATCGCATCACACTTTAGTCACTTCGAGACGTCACCTCATATAAGTAACTATGGGCAAAAACAATGTTAATCCATGTTCACTTTAACGGGGTTCAATTGTCTCCACAACCCGTTTGGATATAACAATGTACCAAGTGAGTTAATAATAACTCAAACGACAAATGTCGACATCACACTCGGGTAGTCAATATCATATTACAACCTTGTGATGTTTATCATAAGTGTAAACACTTATTGATCGCAATGGAAGTTTAACATCCCATGTGTCCATGTGTTCAAACTTCTTACACTTGCATTTTCCTTCACATTCATGTTCTCTCTCATAGCATGAATCTTACCAAGTACACATCAAGGTTCTCGACCTTGGTTTTGGTTCTTTAACTTGAAAGAACTCTCTAACTGATCATTTCATAACGAACAATTTGCGATGAATAATACAACTTGTACTGATCAAGTATTCATCCACACACAATGCACTAGGTATGTGTTTTGTAGAATCTTGTAACAATTGACAAGATTATTAGCTTAGTACTTCTCACAAGTCCTAGCTTTGTTAGGAAAGATTGTTTTGAATAACCTCTTACTTAACCAAGCATCTTTCCAAAAATTTCTCATTTCTCTTTTCTGGGCTTGAAAGATTTGGGATTCTCATAAATCCTCATATGTGTTCGGATTTTCTACAATATGTGCAACCTCTTGACACACAATAGAACATTCCGTCAAAATATTGAAATCGTTCATCGGATTCTACTTGAGAATTCATGACGTTTCTATTTTGGCTCACCAAGTCTATCATCATGCTCTTATGCATATGATTTATGATTGGACATGTACATGATTATTCTAATGGCGGAAACATTAGTTACTAATAATCATGAGATCAACCGTTCATAGGTTCAATGAACTACCATGACTGCTAATGGTAATCCCATTTTCATTCATACGAATAACCTACGCGTATGTTGATGTGATGTGTATCTCTTAATACTAATCCAATCATCCCTGATGTAATTGGATTCATCATTGTCCATTTTCATCCAGAATTGAAAACTCAAAAGCTTCTTTATGAAAGAAGGTATTAGCTCGTCATTCTTTAATGAGTAATGGGTTTTATACATTCAAGGATGATAGCTCCCACTAAATTCCATGTCTTCACATGAGAATATCCTAACTCCCACTCAATTCAACATATTTCGAAATTGACTTCTCAATCAAAATTTGTCAAGAATATAAATATAAATTGCCTTGCCAAGTTACTAGGATAAAACCATATATGTTTCCATCATATCCTTTCAAAATGCCTATTTTGAAGTGGTCTCATCTTAACCTTACGGAAAGAGATTTTAAATCTCTAACACACTCATGTCATAATGATGTGTAGCAATGTCATTATTCAAATACAAATAATATTTAGAATAGGTCCTTCGGAATACCCTTTCGGAAGGAGGTTTAACCATTTCATAGGGAGGTTAAACAATGACATTTGCGTGGTTAAAACGTTGGCTATTGAAGATATCGGAATATCAATCTTTGCAACTTGATCATAACTAGTATGTTACTATAATTCATTTAGGCTCTTAAGTAAAACTCATGATTGAAACTATTGGTCAAATGATTCATAACCTTAGTCAAAAGCTTGTTAAGACTTTACATTAGTCATTTTTTCTTCCAAAACTTTCTTTTGGTCTCCTCGTGTAGTTATCTTGAGAATATACTCTTATTTTAACTACATTTGGTCTCTTTAGTCATATAGAATTAACTTGAGACCATAGATCTCATCTATTCGGTATACTATGTGAATAGATATACCTTTATTCAAATCATTCTCTCTTGCGTAGATCTTCATATACACAAGTACACAATTTTATCTTGCCTTGTGTGTTGTGTCCTCATTTTTCTCCCACTCTATCTTTAGAATAAGTACACTAATCATTCAAATATAGCATATGAGACACAAATTAATGATGTTGAATTATAAGGAGAACTATCTCATAGATAGACTAATAGTTATTGATTTCATATGAGTTCTTGGTGATTGACATTCCTTTAAGAGAGTTCATAGACTCAAAATCACTTTATAAATGATCATACACAAGCCTTAAGCATATGGACATATAATGAAACCCGTCATTATAATTGTCTATTGGATCACTTTTAAGTGAATAATCTTATGTTTCAAAACGCAAGCATTTAAAGATGAAATTTTAGAACATAAAGGATAAATGATAAAACGGGTGACTTGGGTTGCAAACCAAGTCACTATCATCCAAAATACAAACCATTATCCAAAATACCTTTCCATGTCGAACACGGAAACTTAAAGTTCTAAAAATTCAAAACATAACTTAAAATAAGACAATGAAAAACAAAGCTCCATAAAAGCTATCCTTAGCTTCTTTATGGTTTCTTATGCTTGCTTTTCTTTTCCTTTGTCTTTGCTTGGTGGAGGCCCTATTTACAATAAAAAGGGAGATACATTATCACAACTTTGCATCATAATACCATAGTTGAATTTAGAAACATAAAAGAAGGTTAGTCATTTACCTCTTTGGAGTGATCTTTCCAGCTTTGATATCACCAAGGTATTTGGAACAATTCCTCTTCCAATGTCCCATGCCATTACAATAATGGCATTTGTCAAGAGGACCCTTCTTGACTTTGGAGGTGCTAGCTTCACAAGACTTAGCTTTGGTGAATGTGGGAGCTTGCTTTTTACCCTTTCTCCCATTCTTCTTGAACTTCCCCTTACTCTTTGTGCTTATGTTAAGCACATCCTTGGGAGGGTTCACATTTAACCCCATGTCCCTCTCGGCTTGCACAAGTAACTTGTGCAACTCCTCAAGAGACACATCCTTGTCTTGCATATTGAAATTCACCCGGAATTGCACATATGCCTTAACCTTAGACAAGGAGTGTAGAATCCTATCTACGATGAGTTCTTTGGGGATTTCAACCTTTTGAATCTTCAAGGTCTCGACAAGCTCCATGAGTTTGAGCACATGAGGGCTAACCTTTTGGCCCTCTTTGAAGTCGAGATCAAAGAATGCCGCGGCCGCCTCATATTGGACGATCCGCGGGGTTTGTGAAAACATGGTCACAAGTTTGGAGTAAATCTCATTAGCATTGCCCATTTTGAAGGCTCTCATTTGGAGTTCCGCCTCCATCGCAAATATTAAGACATTTTTCATTGCGGCGGACTCCTTTTGGTAAGCCTCATAGGCTTCCCTAGTGGACGCGGTGGACCTAGTGGAGGGCTCGGGTGGAGAGGCCTCGGTAAGGTAACGAAGCTTGTCGTCACCTTCGGCGGCTAATTTGAGTTGGGCATCCCACTCGAAGAAATTTGACCCATTCTTTTCAAGTTTACATCGATCCATAAAGGATCGGAGCCAAGATGAAGTAGCGAGTGGTGTAGCATTAGGAGTTGGTGTTGCCATTTGTTATGAATAAGAAGTGGTCTACAAAACAAAATATAAGGAGTAAAACAATTGTCGTTTTAATAATACTCGTAAAAGGTATGACTTAAACAAGTTATATGCATTTTTCTAGTGACCTCTACCCAACTAGATAAATGATTCCAAGACCCAAATTCATATCGACTTAGGCACGGGGTAGCCGATGAAACCTTTATCAATACAACTCGGTGGATTAACTTTTAATCGATTCTACTTTTAGAACTCTTGGTCGATAAAATTACTCTAATATTTATCTATAGCCCAAAACACATTAATAAGGGCACGGGGTAGCCGATGAAACCCTTACCAATTACTTTTGTTGAGTTCAATCCAAATTTCGAATAAATGTGTCCATTGTCCAAACCACATTAACTTAGGCACGGGGTAGCCGATGAAACCCTCATCAACATGAATTCGGTGGATTAGACATTTATCACCCACTTCCCCTACGTAACAAGGTTTGTACCCCGGGGTAGCCGAGTGCACTCCCTCGCGAAATAGGTTTTAATGGTTTCTACTATTTGGTAAGGCTATGTCTCAATTGTTTGTTTTAGCGAGAGGTCATGTCAATTTATTATCTATCACGTTTTAAGTGAACTAAAGCGGTGAACTACGATAATTCTAATTGACACGGTCGATAAACTCGATAAAAAGACAATGCATGTTTAGTTATGGCGATTTAGCGATGCATGTGACATAAAATAAAATGCAAGCATAAAGATAAATAAATCCTAGTATGGCCTTTCCTAAAATAGAAAAACTATTAATCTATTACATATTCGGAAACCAACTCCATTGGTCCCTTGAACTTCGGTTGTTGCACGCATCTCGAGGTAACACCGTCTTTATGTATCGCCATTCTTGAAGAAATCCGTCTTTTGGAACTCCGGAATGAATAAAATTACATAATAAATTACATAATTTCCTATTATACATTTGTAACTAAAATAAAATAAATCTATTAAATATTACAAAACGGTGATACGAGATCACAATAAAAATTACAACCGAATCGATATTCCCATACATTTCGGGAAATACCAATTAAAATCTAAGGCCATACTAAGTAAAATTACATAATTCAAAATAACATAAATTAATATTATGACAATCATAAAGAAAATGCAGCATTATATTATGTATGAACATGCTCAATTTTATGCTAAATCGCCTTTTAATTAGCCAATATCGTATATTACTCGGTTTTTACGGATTTGCGTGATTTCAACATTTTATAATCACAAAAATACATAAACTCATATTTATGCATAAGTTAATTACACTAACCTCTTAGGACTCAAAATATAGTCTCCACTAGTAATTTGACCATAATTAACTTTTATTTACAAAAATTGTTCATAAATGGACCAAAATTACAAAAATAAGCTATTAAACTTCAAATAAATCCAAAAATTTCAAATAAATTCAAAATTTGAAATTTAAATTCATGAACATTCTGGAAAAATTCCATGACACTCATAATGTTCAAAATCTTAGGTTAAAAATTTGAAATTTTTAGGAAAAACAATGTTGCGGTTTATCGATATTTAATAAAATAATCATAAAAACATGGAAAAATTATTTTCATTAACTTTTCAATTTTAGATCTGAAAAATATAATAAAATGCAATATTAGACGTTTTTCCTAAGTCATAGGTTATGTTTTATTAATTTTCAACTAATAATGTCACTATTTATGCCATTTTTCTTCAAAAATTCATAAATCATGCTAAAAGACTTCTTTATAGCCAATTATTTTACACACATCTTGTAAAATTGCATGTGACAACATATTAATTTTCTATGACCAGATTCGAAATTTAACTCATATTAACCTATTTTTCTCTTAAATCCGAATTTAATAGTGAAAAATTCATTTTTCGAGCATAACTAGTCCAAAAATTATGAAAATTTACAGGTTATCTCAAAATAATATATGTAACAACATATCCAAAAACCAAGTGAAAATTCGAAGTATAGCTAATTTTCGACCAAAAATGACATTTTTACTCATAAAATCACATTTAAATGTCATTATTATTAAATATGAACAATAAAAATCCGAAAAATTAACCAAAATATCCTAAAACACTTTAGGACCAGAAATATTAACATGCATGTAATTATTTCGTGATATATCATAATAACACAAATTTTACAAGTTTTATTTTGTTATTCATATAACTCGGAAAAACTTTTAACCAATTTGCATGCAAACAACCGTGGCTCTTGATACCGATTGAAGGAAATGTAGATTCATATGCATTTTAACATACTCTTATATGTCTAAATAATTTGTCATAAAATTAATTACGGATCTTATGCATGCAAACATTAAAATAAATAGAGGAGAAATCATGTCCTTACAAAATGGATTTCGGTTATTAGGGCACAAGAGAGATCACCTATCTCTTCTTGTTCTTGAGCTATTCCAATGGAAGAACAAAGATCTAAGAGCAAGATCTCTCCCTATGTATTATACCCAAGGCTCCTCTTAATTTAATTAATATTACAAAACTAGTATAATATTAATTATAGTAGAAAATTGAACCAAAAATATTTATAAACACTTAAGTATTTTCGGTTTTGATGAGAGATAAAGAGAGGATTTTATTTCTCTAGAACTTATATTTTTGGATGAGTTAGAATGAATGAATAATCTAAAACATTTTAGAGTATTATTAGGTAAAATTATTAGAGAAAACAATGATCATTTTCCCTTCCCAAAAACCGTGTAAGAGGGGCTTTAGGGTGAGCCAATGCATGGAGAAATTGTTCTTCACAAGGAACAATAGGCTTGCATGGCTAGGTGGCTTTATAATCATTGTGTTTTCCACTAATTACACACAACTTATAATTAGCTAAAACACCTTCTAATTTTCGGCCCTTTGCATAATATGGTGTCCATATTATTTTTGTCAATTGTCTATATGTTACATGTCACATGTCACATATATTTGTTTATGTATTTTTATCATATTAAAAATCAACGTATTAATAAAAATACGTCACATACAAAAATTGACTTAGTAATTTCATAATTACTTATGCCAAAAATTTTACCAATTTATAAATCACAACTGATTGTATTTATAACAATTCATTCAATTTAATTGTTACATTAAACAATCTATTTCATCCGAGTAATTATACGATTTAATTACTCAGACCGTATCTCATTTAATCACATTTCAATATGATACGTAAATTTTACTTCCAAAATCGTCCGTCAATTTTCAAGTAATTTAATTAACTCGTAACATTATACGATTAATTAAATAATCAATTAAGAGGGTTGCCCTTTAGGTATGACCTAGGGGGTCAACTGATCACCACCGTCACACGACAGTAATGTCAAACTCTAGTAAGCCAATCATTACCGATATATGTTGACCGGTTACGAAGAACAATATTACTTCCCAATTGTATTCATTTTAATGAGACTTAAACATGTGATCAACATGATCAACAGTCGTGATCGCATTATTGTCGGAGGACACATATTCCAACATATCCATCCTCCCTTCAGAGAATCCCCTCCCATCTGCTCCAAGCAGTCCTCTATCAACCTGATCATGGAGGACCCGAATCTTCTCTCCAATATGGTCATAGAAAAGATCCATAGTGTTTTGCCAATTCAGCTCCAGCCCGTCAAATTTGACTCTGTTCCGAAGATTCCAAAGTCCCCATAAAACAGCGACAAACATAATCACCCTCTTTTCACCCCCCTCCTTGCCAGAGAGTAATTTTATCCAATCAATAATCCAGTCCGTGGCGTTTAAGGATCCAACACTATCCACTCTGATCCCCAGATCTGATCCTGCCCAAATCCTTCTTGTACAGTCACAATCCCGAAATAGATGCTCCACTGTTTCCAAGTTTTGACTAGAAGTCCCACACATTCCGCAGTAGATATCCATGTCCAGATTTCTTCTCAGAAACTCCATTCCAACCGGCAGGGTATTGGTCATGATTCTCCACACAAGGATCTTCCATGTATTTGGAATAGGCATGTGCCATAGTCGCTTCCGACAGAAATCCTTCCCCCGATCTCCAATCCTCGAGGTATCCTTAGATGAGCCCCTCCTCAGGATATAATCATCAAACAGTAGCCCATACCCACTCTTAACTGTATAACTCCCATCCTTAGTGAGTGGCCAATAAACCTTGTCAGCTCGCCCTGGATCCTTTAACTGCATTGCCAGTATTCTTTCTGAATATTCTTCCTTAAACAGTGCACGGACAAATTGCTCATGCCACATACCATTTGGCATGAGGAGTTGCCGCACCTGCAGATTTGCAAGATGTGTCTCACTATTGTCCAGCCAACAATCATTTGGTTCCGGCCTAGATCCCCCAACCCATCTAGCCAACCAAACATTGAGCGAAGAGTTTCTACTAGGCTTCCACCCAACATTTTCCTGAATCATGCGAAGACCATGCTTAATACTGCGTACCCCCCACGACATGCCGGAATCCTTTGTTAGCCGACTGCTGAACGAGAAGGTATCTGTCCCAAACACCTTGACGCGAAATATCCTGCAAAACAAGGAGGTGTCGCCAGAAACTAACCTCCAACCATGCTTGGCCAAAAGAGCTTGATTTAAACACGCCACATTACGGATCCCTAATCCCCCTCTACTTTTGGGGAAACTTAGAAAATTTTTACTGCACCAGTGGATATTCTTCCCCAATTTACATCCCGTCCACCAAAATTGCGACAAAAGAGAGTTAATCTTGGTTGCCACACTTACCGGAATTTTGAAAACCGATAGAAAGTAATTTGAGAGGTTTGATAGGACAGATGAAATTAGAGTAAGCCGTCCCGCTGGTGATAGAAAAATCCCATTCCAAGAGGAAATCCGTTTAGTAATGTGTTCCACCAAGGAGTTGAAGATGCCTTTTTCGAGTCTGAAATTCTCAGGTATGCCAAGGTATTTTCCAATGCCCTGGTTGGTCCTAATCATTAGAGCCTTCAAAATATTCTGAACATTCGCAAGGGTAGTGTTTGGGCTGAAGATAACCCCTGATTTAGCCGGATTTATCCTTTGTCCCGATGCTTCACAATACTCCTTTATAAGATTCATAAGATAAAGAACCGTTCCCCCTTTATCTTTAAAAAAGAAAACCGAGTCATCAGCAAAGAATAGATGAGTTATCGGCTGGACTCCCCGACAAAGCCGAAACCCATGTATCCTTTTCATTTCATGAGCATGATCTATGTTAACCGAAAGAACCTCCATGCATAGAATAAACAGATAAGGAGACAGCGGATCCCCCTGTCGTAGCCCACACATTGGCCGAAATTGAGGTAACGGTTTTCCATTCAGAAGAATCTCATAGCTCACTGTTGTAACACAATTCATGATGAGTTTTACCAAATTCAGGGGAAAACCAAATTTAAGTAGCACCGATTCCAAAAAGTCCCACCTAATCCTATCATAAGCTTTGCTCATATCAGCTTTAAAAGCACATCTCCCATGTTTCCCCTTACGCAACTTCGAAATATTATGAATAGCTTCATGTGCCATCAAGATATTGTCACTAATATTCCTCCCTGGTAAAAAAGCGTTTTGAGTTTCACTGACTAGTGCCCCCATAACCCTTGACATCCGGTTAGTAATGCACTTGGTCACAACCCTCATGATCACATTACAGAGACTAATGGGCCGATAATCCGAAACCTCTTCCGGGGAGTCCATCATAGGAATGAGCGTAATAAAAGTTCTATTTACCTCCTTTAGGACCCTGCCAGAATTAAGAATAGACAGCACCGCATTCGTAAACTCTTCTTTGATCATAGACCAACACTTTTGGTAAAAGCAAGCTGGAATTCCATCCGGTCCAGGTGCTTTGTAGGCACCCATTTGAAAAACAGCCCTCCGGACCTCTTTAGCTGTGAAAGGTTTATTCAACCGTTCCAAATCATCCTGCGAAACAAACCGATTAATATGTACGAGTACTTGATCAAACACAGAGCTATCCCTTACCTCCAAGTTATTCTCTGTTGCTCTATATAGCTCCTTAAAGGTTGATAAGAATTCCCCACCTATCAGTTCTTCCTCATATAACCATGTCCCATCATCTCTCTTCAGTCCATGAATATGATTTCGACCTGCCCTACCCTTGACCCAATTGAAGAAGAATTTAGTGCATGTATCTCCATCCACCATCCATTTTACCTTTGCCCTCTGTTTCCAAAATAAACCCACGGCTTTAGCAAACTCCCGCACCTCCTCATTTACCTTAGTATACTCCCTGTCCCCACCACCCGAACATGCCACATTCATTCCATGCTCTAATTTCCGATCAAAATCTTCCCACTTTAACTGCCAATCAGCCTTTTTATCCAGAGTCCATTTTTTCACACTTGTTCTAACTCTTGCCATCTTTCTGACGAAACGGAATGCCGGCGACCCTTTATCATTTGCACACCAAACCTTGCGAATTGTCTCCAAACAATCCTCATATTCCAAAGCCCAAGCATCAATTTTAAAAGGTTTGTGACCCCTACTCCTAGTAAGATTCAGATCTATTTCAATGGGAGCATGATCAGAAATCTGAATAGGGTAGTGCTTAATGCCCGTATCCGGGAACAGAGCCAACCAATCCTTCGACCCCAAAGCTTTGTCAAGTCGTTCATAAACTCTTTTGACCCCCTGACGGTTATTACACCAAGTAAACCGGGGACCCTTAAACGGGATGTCCACTAGCTCATTTCTAATCTTCCATGAACGGAATTCCTCCGCTCCATCAATTTTTCTTTGACTCGAACTTAGTTTATCCCAACTATAATCCACTTGATTGAAATCCCCTACCATAAGGAAAGGGTAAGTACATGTATCAAACCATTGTTCCAACTCCATAAAAACGGATGCACGCATACTAAGCGTCGGTGCACCGTAGAAAAGCACAAGATACCATAACCTTCCGTTATATTTTTCAACTACTAAAATGATAAAATTATTACAAGCCTTGACCAACTTCATCCTAGACTCCTTTCTCCATCCAACCCATAACCCCCCCGAGGCCCCCACGGCATCCACCCCAAAATGATTAACAAAACCTACCGATCTAAAGACCGGGAAAACTTGGCTTGCACTACATTTAGTCTCGATTAAAAATAAGAAATCATAAAAAGTACTACCTAATAACGCTCTTATTTTAGGGATTGTAGGGGAGAGCGTATTATTAAAGCCCCTACAATTCCAAATAAGGCCCATCATGGTGAGCGAGGAGGTTGTGACGGCCCAACCTCCGCAAAGCCAAAACCATCCGCTGCCATGCCATTGACAGAGGGTTCAGAGGACTCACTAGAATCCAGCATGATCACATCTTCAATATTCACCCTAAAGCCCCAGTTCTTCTGTTTCTTCTCCTCCTTCTGAACATCATGTTCCCAGCGTCCTCTCTTAGCCATCCTCAGCAGATACTTCTTAGCATTGTCCAGGGACAACTTGGCATCTTCAGGAATAATATAATCCCCTGCTTCAGTACAGCAATTTCTCTTCCTTGCAGCAGCTATTGCATCTCTATGTTCATCACGCATATCAGAGACATGATACACATCAGCTAATCCCAACAGCCCATCAGATGTGCTTCCAATAGGTAAGGCTGCAATTTGCTTAGCTTTTGCCCCAACCTCAGGTACATCAAAAGATTTTAAAGCCTGCTTGCACTCTGGTTTTACATGCTTGACCATCTCCAGTTCCTTTTCATAAGCTTCCTGAACCAATTTCTCCAAAGGGATTAAGTTAGACGACCCCTCATCAATCTCCTTACCCTTCCTATGAATGGCTGCTGAAGCTAGAGAAATTTGCTTTCCAGCACCCACCACATCCTCATTCGAGTCCTGTTGGCCTGCATCAGAGTCTCCCTGGAAAGTCATCTGCAATTCAGTATTAATACCAGACGAACTATCGGAGGATATGATAATAATCTCCTCAGACCCCCTCTCAGAAGATGAGCCATCAGACATAAGAGCCTCATGAGCATTGAACCACTCATTTGCAAGGTCATCAGCATCAGGTCCAGAGGAAGCTTCATCATCAGCATCAGATTCTTCCATGCCTGCATTGCCAGTATTATCCTCTCCTCCTGCAATCACAGCTACCCCATTCATCTGACCCAACTCCACATTATTCTCTTCATTTGCTAGACCTTGCCCTTGCCTAGAGCTTTGCCCCACCTGCCTACTCTGAGAGCCACCCGGGTAGTGATACCATGGAGGTAAGCCCTCCACAGGTAGCTCAAATGTTTGATTATAACCTCTCTGCTCATCCTCCATCCTTGCCCAATCCATGTCCCCATCAATCCTGTTGTAGATAGCTGCCTGTATCCGCTCATCTCTATCCACCAGCCCACTCAGACTGTCGTGAGTTGAATAAACAACATATGGATCTTCAGCTTGTAATTGAACCAGAACCCCCTGCTGGAGCAGATTCAGGTCCTCCTGTATCTCCATCTCCTCCCCCGCACTATGAAAGTTTTCATTGTTGTTGTCTTCTTCCACAAGCCAGCCCCCAGCACCAGGCAGGCCTCCACCCACAGGAGCCTGACTTCCAGCAGCTAAAACCACATTCTGAACAGCAGCAACAGTAGCTATTGCTTGACCATCATCATTTTCTCCTGCCTGCACATCAGACATGACCACATTTGCACCTTCATGGCCTTCAGCATGATTATCAGCAATAATAGGTCCATTAGCATTACCCAGATTAGAACCCTGCTCCCTGGTCCCAATATCTCTACCACCAGCTCCCACTCCATTTTCAGCACCCCCTGTACCTACCTGAAACACCACAGGCCCAGCAAAAGGCTGGGCCGTGACAGCAAAGGACATACCAGGGAGCACTCGCCCCCCTGGAGTGATGCCCAGGTCAAAATCAACAGCTCTCTCAGGTGATTCCCACCTTCTCCTTCTCCTTTGTGATCCCCTTTCATTGCCAAGCTTCACCCGTGAGGAAAGGAACTTTGTGGTAGAAGGAGTAGCACGCAAATCCAGATTGAACATGGTGTGATTGCTGTTAGTCTGATACACAGGAAAACCTTTCTCCACAGTTTTATCCAACATACTATTGATACTAGTAACCACATTCATCAGAGACTCCCTACACTGAGATCCTCTATGTCCAATCTTCCCACACTTGATACAATATTTAAAGACCTCCTCATACCGGAATTGCACCCACAAAGAAGTATCCCCCTCCATGGCCAGGAAAAAACCAGGCATTAAAGGCTCATTGAGCCTAAGGTAAACTTTCAATCTCAAATAATCATACTCCGGTACCAGCTCAAAAGGTTCAACAGAATATTGGTGACTGATCAACTTACCCGCAATATGAGCCACGTCCATTGTCAGGTATTCGAAGGGGAGCCCACAAACCCGTACAGCCACCTCAGCATATGGAAACCTCACAGTGCGTGGAACAGTATCACGGAACCACTTGGAGAACACCATAACAGCCCCATCAATGGTAGCTATAGTTCTCTGAAGTAATCCCTCTCTGTCTTCCTCCTCAACACAATGGAAAACATACACCTCCCCCACAAAACTTGTTAAGATACAAAAGAGGTTTCACTTTTGTGACCCTATACACTATGATTTGTTGTATGGCTAGCCCATTATCAAGGTGATTATATTCTAAACCAAACTAGAATGATATATCATGTAGATGATGCAAGACTCAAATTGGTAACCCAAGATTAAACCTTAAATTCTAGAATGATGAACGCAAAGAGTTATCGAGTACTCTTGAAACCATTAGATCTTATAGTATATGCGTATCTTGTATTCAAAGCAAAATGACTCGTGCCTTTTGGTTGAAAAGGAGATCGAGGTTGTAAATCATTGATCCAAAATAGGTTGATCATTTTCTTTTACCAACGATTTAAGTTGATGCTAATATGTTCACTTAATAAGGTAAATAGAGAAATCTTTGAAGAAGTTCAAAGACTTCAAGGGATCACGATTTAGTCGTGATGGGATTATCGAAGTGAAGACTTTGATATAAGCCAAATGAAATGTGATATAGTATCACACGTTAATCTCTCTTGACACATAAGAAATCAAACGCTATTCGATATGGTTTGGACTTCAATCAAGTTACTTTGAGTTACTTGATCCTTTTGGGGATTTTATCATTTTGTCTAAATAATTTTTCCACTAAATCTAAAACGAATCATATGAGATATGAAATGGTAGGGTACCATATTTGTAAGTTTTCAAAAGAAACAAATGCTTATTTTTCCTTATTATAATCATGAGTACACCGGGTTTGTGGCTCGTGAAGCTGTCTTTCTAGAATACAAGTTTATTTCTAGAAGACAGAGTGGGAGAAATTATTCAAGAGCCACAAAAAATGTTATGTCGCAAGAAACTGGTATTTCTTGGCTACAAGAGACGTTTTGTGTAAAACGTTGTTTCTTCAAAACCTAGGAGGTTAAAGTCATCACTTGTTGAAGATGATGAATTAGTGTTACTTTTAGAAAGTAAATAGTTTGTAACTTGCAAAGAAATTATTTGATTCAAGTTGATTACTTCTGGAAAGTAATGAACATATGACTTACATGAGAATGTTTAAGTCACAACTCAATACAAGGCTCAGAGCCATGAAAATCCGAAATAAAAGGCTTGATTAGTGACAAAGGGATTTGCACTAATAAAGAGAGATTTCAAAGCTTGATTGGTAGCAAAGGGTTTTGCACTAGTTGAGAAGCTTAAGTCTAAGGATTGTATTTCATTATGATGAGATATATAGCGAGTGATGTGACCATAATTAGAGCATATTTAGTCCCCGAATTAGCCTTGTTCCCATGCTTTTTAGTGCATATTTGGGTCATTTATTGTCTTTAGTTCTTTGTTTTGCATATTCTTTGAGGTTTTGTGTCCTTGGTAGGAAAGGAGTGCAAACCTTGCATTTTCATGGCAAAATGAGGCTAAATTGATTGAATTCAATGACCAAGCATCAAGGAGAGACAAGATTAGAAGGCCTTTGTACATACTATAGTAGATGGGCAATGATGAGAAAAGATCCTTGCATCCCCGAAGAAATCCTCAAGGATTTTATGAAGAAAAAGGAAGAAAAGAAGAAGGAATGAAACTGTTTGACAATCCGTGCGGATTGCCCTGAAGACGCCCGTCTCTCACCCACAATCCGAGCGTCTTCCTCAGCTGGACGCTCGGGCAAAACCTCCACAAGACGCCCGTATTCCCCCTCTGGACGCCCGTCCAGGAACGCCCAAATCCGCCCGTCCCGTGCTAAAAACGCCCGGATTCCCAGACAGTACTTTCGTCTTCTACAAGCTTCAAGGAAGGATGCACATCTTTTTCTAAGACCGGCGAAAAAGAGACCGGAGTCTCCCTAGAGACCGGCGATTCCTCAAGGACTTAATCGTCATTTAAGCCCTTAGTAAACCCTAATTTATGTAACTAATCCCCACTATAAATACCCCATTAGTCTAATAAGAAGAGCATGTTCTTCTTAGCAATCTTTAGAGTAGTTAATATCAATCAAATCTCTCTTTAATCTTGTAATCAACATTTAATAAATTTTTAATACAAGTTTCATTTCCTTAATCTCTCTTTTGTTCATCCTTTATTTTGGGTAATTGAAGATTATTTGGGTTATTATTGGGAGATTGACAACCTTCCAATCAAGCATCAAGTACTTCTATTATTCTTTGCTTTATTATTGGAATCATTAGTAGATATAATTCTCTTAATCCCTTTTTAATTATTGTTAATTATCTTCATTTATTCATCATGTTTTACTTTGTTGGTATGATTGACAACCTTTCTAGCATGTTCAACATGATAATGAGTGAGTAGTTTCCTTAGCTAGGGTTAATGGGTAATTAGGGGAAACCAACATGGGGAATGATTCATGCTTAAATTAATATGCTTTCATAGTTTATTTGCTTGCTTGTTGTGATCTCAACTTATGCACATGTTATGTTTGATGAAATGTGAGCCTATGAATCCTTGCATTTTTTACCCATCACCTATCTTTTCAAAGAGACTTGTAAGACATAAACCAACTCGAGTCTCATTAGACCATGCATATAATTGAGTAGGGAAGATTAAGTTGACTTGTAGGTGTTGTACAATCTAATCGATTCGGCTCCGGGACCCAAACTTTCCTAGGATTGTAAGATATAAACTAACTCAATCCATCACAACAATAATTGTTTGCTTATAATTTGAGAATATGTTTGTATGATCAATTCCCATGAATCCCCTATTACCCCATGACACCCTAGTGCTTTTTATCAATTGTTTACATCCCTTTTTAATCATCTTGCTTGTTTACTTTCATTGCTATTTAGTTTAGTGATCTTCTACTTCAAACCCCGATTGTGACACCCTTAGACACCACTAGTTGCAATAGAAATCTCATCTCAATTCACGTCCCTTGGGATCCGACCTTTCCTTGCCTCTTTACTAATTGTAGAGTTGTTGGTGAAGTTATAAATTGTGTTTTGGTCTATGTGCTCCTAACGACAAGTACTGAAAACTAAACCCCACGAGGGATCACGACCAAAAATGGCGCCGTTGCCGGGGACGGTGTTAACTTGATTTAGATTTTCTTGAATTGTTATTAGTTGTGTCTTTCTTTGCCTTGGGGAAGTAAAACTCCTCAAGGTTTGTTCTAATTATTTTCGAGTTGTTTGATATTTTGCATGTCTAGAAGATCACAAGGTAACTTGTTACCCTTTGATCACAAAATTGAAAGGACTTTGACAACCAATAGAAGACTTGCTAGGAGAACTTTGAGAGGTATCGGTGAGGTTGTAGATATTCAACCAAATACTATTGAGTTCATCAACCCTTTTGCAAGAGAAGGTGAGGAGAACCCAACACAAAATCCAACAAAAAATCAACCCACAATGCCTAAGTTTTCATCACATTCCGTACCCACCGAGGAGAACCTACCCAATGGTACTCCCACACCACAACATCTAACCGGAAATTTTATTGCCAAATCCGCATTTATCCAATTAGTCGAAAGAAGCCAATTTGGGGGGATGCCTAGTGAAGACCCTCATTCTCATATGGAGACCTTTTGCGACTATTGTTGATACCCGTCGTTGTGAGTACCAAAGATAAAATTTATAAAACCAAACTACTACTAGCAAGCAGTAGTAAGGGTCGATCCGCAGGGAGGTAGGGAGATAATAGTTGTTATTAATTCTAGTCTAAGGGTAACAGTTGTGGGGGGTTTTGGAGTGAATTATAACTAAGTCTAAATGCATAAATAAAAGGCAAGTAATAAAAAGAGATGTAAACAATAATAAAAAGAATGCTAAGACGGTCGGCTTGCCATTCGCAAGCTACGACGATGGGTTCCTAAGTAAGTCGAATAATCACGATAGGTGGGAAAATAAGAAGTCCTCTCGGTCCATTCTTAACTAGTAGCGCCTCTCGGCCTATATCTTTGGTCCCTAGGTCTCACTAATACTAGCTCTCGCCCTAAAAAGTGATTCCTAATGCCTAAATTACTTATCTTTCGATCTTAGCAATTTAGTCGTCTCAATTTATTAATCTATTTGCCCTCCCCTATCTCTCGATCTTGTGGGTCGGTCAAATACTAAGCATTTAACAAGTCTCCTCTCGGTCTCGTTGTCAAATATTGCAATTAAAACATTGAGACGGTGCTAATCTATCGCGCGTCAGTCGATCGACTAGCTAAACCAGTCGATCGACCAACGGGTCCAGTCGATCGACTGACTAATCCAGTCGATCGACCAAAGGCCGACATCAGGTCTACTAATCTACATCGTCTTCGCCGCAGGTCCCCTCACATCTTAGCACGGGGTTTCTAGCTACGCATAACAATTCTAGCTACGACTAATAAAGCGATAAAAACGAATAGTGAAGGCATAACTAAACTACTTGAATTATAAATTGCAACAACTGAATTAAAGGTTTGGGATGTAAACTAACAACCTAACTACGAATGAATTGAAATAATACTGAAATAAAGAGCAGAAATACCGAATAAAAGAAAGGCAGGAAGATTCAGGTTGCAAAAGGAGAACTTTATTGAAAACTAAACTAATTATAATTGGATCTAAACGGTAAAGTCAAATCAATAGATGGGACTAACCCCTACTCCATGCCTCCTCAAAACTGATGTTCGAGGTCTTATTTATAGAGATGTCACGCAAAAACCTAAAAACTAATTACAATTGGGCTTCTAATTCTCGTTCTTAATTTGCGTCAGAGTCGAGGGGTGGTCGATCGACCACTAGACCCAGTCGATCGACTGAGTATCTCTGAATAGTAGCTTCTGATAATCGCGCTCTGGTCGATCGACCATGTGGGTCAGTCGATCGACCAAGGGTGTCAGACAAAGAATGCATTCTGACGAATTCTGCAGCGCGCACCGATCTTAAAACAGCTGCCATTTCTTCGTTACTTGGTCAAATAAGTCGTTCTACGCGGAGTTGGAAAGCTAAGAGGATAAGCTTTCACCTCCAATTGGAATCACTCGATTATCAGGTCTAGAACTCGAGATATAGCCATCTGAAGCAGGCTGCAATGTCGAGAAGCACTTCTTCGCTTGTTAAACTCGTACACACCCATGCTTTTGCTATCTTTAGGCCTTGAAACGCGCACCAAGCTCATTCCTCGAGTCAATACTTCATGTCAAATGCAATGTCAATTACTTAGGGACGGATTCGGCTCGATTTCCGCTCAATTCTTCATATTTCTGCAATAATAGACAAAAACACGAAAGTAGAGGAAAATAGGGAAATAATGGCATATATTGCACATTTGAGCTCTGAAATGCGTGTAGAATAAAGTGTGAAACATCATATTTTATACACGCATCAAATCTCCCCAAACCAAACCTTGTTTGTCCCCAAGCATGAACTAGTCGATCGACCAAAGGCCGACATCAGGTCTACTAATCTACATCGTCTTCGCCGCAGGTCCCCTCACATCTTAGCACGGGGTTTCTAGCTACGCATAACAATTCTAGCTACGACTAATAAAGCGATAAAAACGAATAGTGAAGGCATAACTAAACTACTTGAATTATAAATTGCAACAACTGAATTAAAGGTTTGGGATCTAAACTAACAACCTAACTACGAATGAATTGAAATAATACTGAAATAAAGAGCAGAAATACCGAATAAAAGAAAGGCAGGAAGATTCAGGTTGCAAAAGGAGAACTTTATTGAAAACTAAACTAATTATAATTGGATCTAAACGGTAAAGTCAAATCAATAGATGGGACTAACCCCTACTCCATGCCTCCTCAAAACTGATGTTCGAGGTCTTATTTATAGAGATGTCAAGCAAAAACCTAAAAACTAATTACAATTGGGCTTCTAATTCTCGTTCTTAATTTGCGTCAGAGTCGAGGGGTGGTCGATCGACCACTAGACCCAGTCGATCGACTGAGTACCTCTGAACAGTAGCTTCTGATAATCGCGCTCTGGTCGATCGACCATGTGGGTCAGTCGATCGACTAAGGGTGCTGTACAGTAATGCATTCTGACGAATTCTGCAGCGCGCACCGATCTTAAAACAGCTGCCATTTCTTCGTTACTTGGTCAAATAAGTCGTTCTACGCGGAGTTGGAAAGCTAAGAGGATAAGCTTTCACCTCCAATTGGAATCACTCGATTATCAGGTCTAGAACTCGAGATATAGCCATCTGAAGCAGGCTGCAATGTCGAGAAGCACTTCTTCGCTTGTTAAACTCGTACACACCCATGCTTTTGCTATCTTTAGGCCTTGAAACGCGCACCAAGCTCATTCCTCGAGTCAATACTTCATGTCAAATGCAATGTCAATTACTTAGGGACGGATTCGGCTCGATTTCTGCTCAATTCTTCATATTTCTGCAATAATAGACTAAAACACGAAAGTAGAGGAAAATAGGGAAATAATGGCATATATTGCACATTTGAGCTCTGAAATGCGTGTAGAATAAAGTGTGAAACATCATATTTTATACACGCATCAAATCTCCCCAAACCAAACCTTGCTTGTCCCCAAGCAAGAACTAGACTCGATCCTAAAACCTAATGGAACGAGTTCAATCTCAGAGCGAAATGCAAACCGAATAGCCTAAACCAATTTAATGCGACAACTAACAATCAATTAGTGACGTGAATCATGCAAACGAGTTATGGAGTCGTCAAAGACATGCTGAACCGTCAACTGTAGAGACTTATCAAATTGGACTCTCACGGGTCGCTCAAATCACTCAATAAGCACAGGTGAATAATGTATAAGATAGAAAGAAGTAATTTTGTAGTGACTCTCACCTAACTACGACCTATGAAAACATGCCAGCAATAAAATATGAAAATGACCTCTACGACCGTACATACGCATTCCAACCAAACAGATGACCAATGACACATGCCGAGGTATATATGGGATATGTGAGGTATGGGTAAGAAGAGGCAAAACATTTTATGGTAAAGTGGAGGTACAGGTGATCAAGCTAGTACCAAAACGGAACCAAGTGGCAACATCCAACTTCTTGCTCATAATCAAACGAAACAGTGCCATAGCAAGCACAAAACTCACAATCTCCAAACTATCAAATCAATAAACTCCCCATAGGATATCAATGAAACATGGGAGCAAAAATCGCCAAAAGATAAGGATTAAATTATGCGAATTGACTTCTTCCTCGAATCTCAGTCGATCGACCATATTTGGCAGTCGATCGACTGCTTAAACAGTACAGAACCTCTTTTTTCATTTCTTTTTCGAATCATTTTTTTTTTCATTTCTCTCCTTTTTTTTTTCTTTTTTTTTTCTTTATTTCTTTCTTCCCTCCTTTATTTCATTTCCCAACCAACATCTCAATAAGAGCATATGCCACCAAAACGAAGTAACAATCCCAACAACTAAGACTACTAGCTTGACAAAGGACAGGCTAAATGTAGGATGTAGTAATGGGACAAAAAGGCTATTTTTGGCAGTGTGAAGCTTATGGGCAAAATGAATAAAGGGAGACCTCTACCACATGTGTCAACAAACCACAGACCGAATGCATACAGGTATTAAGTAGATCAAGTTCATATTTATGCAAATTAAGGAAACATGTCTCATAAGGAGTACTACTCACATTCCTAGATAAACCGGTCATGAATGTCACCAGTTATAGGCTCTAAAACTCAGAAATATGATGTAGCTTGCCAATAATCAAAGTCAAGTCTCAAATTCAGCAAATAATTTAACGAAAACTCGTAGATATGCACATATGATTCTACTAATAACATGTTAATTAGCAAGGCTTAGGCGAAAACAGATGCAAATGCTAAATCATCATGGAAATACTACCGTTCCGACTCGACCTATATGCTAAAATAAACGTGCATTTTGTGGAAATTTTTTCAATTTTTTCAATTTTTTTTTTGAATTTTGTATATATAAGAAATGAAATAAACGATGCAAAACGAAAATGTAAACGTGAATGCAAGCAAATGAAATGCAACGCAAAACCCTTCCCCAAACCAAATCGCACAATGTCCCCATTGTGCAAAATCATGTAATGAAGAAAAGAGAAATGGGAATTTGCGAGAAAATGAAGTAAATAATGTTGGAGTTAGTGTCCTCCACAATAGTGCGTTAACATAATAAATCTCATTAATAGAATATCATCAGATATTTAATTATTTGATCCTCGTCAGTTGATTAACGTAAATCGATAACGGTTGGCTGACTAGAGTTTGACGTTATTGTCGTGAGAGGCGGTGATCAATCGACCCTTTCGGTCACACCTAAAGGAACGAACCCAAATTGATAACTAATTAATTGTATGAGATACAATTCATTTAGTCCCTTGATTTATAGACTAAGAGGTTAGTCGATTATTGTTAGAGAGATTTCGAGTTGCGAACTCGAGGAGCGGCAGTTATTATTTAATTATGCGATAATTAAATAATAAGTTTTGGGAAACGGGTTTTAGTTAATTAACTGTTAATTTACTAAAATTGTACTAATTGATTAATGTGATTAATATTAGTACGTAAATAATATGTGTAGTGGTACACGTATATTTACAGAGTGAATTGGACGAATTTATTATGGAAGCATTTAAACATGATACGATGTTTAAAATGAAAATTACACGGATTTGTGCGACAAATATAAAAACCAACATGGACCCGTATATGGTCATGTGGACCGTGTAAAATAAGTGCAATGAATGATTACTTACATAATCATTTTACCTTATTTTGTATACTACCATAATATATGTCTTATACTACATTTTGCATGTGATGTAAGATAAAAATATAAAACAAAAATTGTCCACTAAAGACTCCTTCCACCCGCCACTTCCTTTCCTCCTTACACACTCCATATATTTGTTCACTTGCTCACACTACCTCTCTTACACATTTTTCATTATACTTTGCATGTGAACAAAACTTCTTCCATCTCTCTACAATAATTCTCTAGTATACATTATTACTAAGAAAAGTTAGTAATATTAATTACTAGTATTATTTTCAAGGGTTCATATTAATAAGTTACTAGTTCATACTTGTTAGTATTATTTGGGTTGTTCTTGGGTGCTACTTGGAGGAGACTTTCTAGTTGAAGGTTATACAAGGAGGATCATCCACATATATTTAGCTCAAGAACAAATTAGTAAGGAGAACTAATTTGTGCCCATTTTACCTTATAATCAATGTAAGGAAATTGTTTTTCCTTATACTTTGTTTTTATGCTTTCATATTAGCATGCATGTTACATAGATCACATAAACATCAATTTATGAGATAAATTTATTTTATTAGAGAGTCTAATATGGATCTATGATCCTTCAAGTGGTATCAGAGCATAGGCTTGTAATTTGCATGTTGATTTTAAGCATTTTTATGAATTATGAGATAATTAGTAAAAACTCAAAAATTGTGTTAGAAGAGGTTTTGGCACGAAATTTTTGGGACATGCATACCTACTGATCTCAAAAGGTTTGTGGAATTTTTTGGTGATTTGTCAAGTAATTTTGCTAATTTTAATGATTTTTGGTAGAAAACCGAGTCAAAATGTCGCATTTTAGTGAAAATTTGACTAAAATTAGTTAAATGTTGATTCGGTGCATGGCCTTTTTATGGTATTTCATGCATGTTTTCTACTGATTGTATGCAAAAGGTTGAAGGTTGGTTCGAATTTTTTGCATGTTTATTGATTTTTTGAGTAAAAAGTCGATAAAAGTCCAATTAATTAATCATTATTTCGAAATTTTTGATTCTGCCCATGATAAATTTATGTACATTTAAGAATATTATTTAAATGTCAAAAGTGATTTTGCATGTGTGTTTTCACTTTGTTTTGATGATTTATTGGTTTTAGTGGTTAAAAACCGATAAATATCGATCTTTTTCTTCACAAAATTTATCCGAAATTTTTGGGCATCTTTTATGACTTTTTGGTGTTCTTGGGAGTGTTCCAGAATACTAAAAATTTTTGTTTCTATTGTTTGGGTAATTTTTCAATTATTTTGGATTTTTACTTAAATATTATGATTTTTCGAATTTAATTAGCAAATTATCACCAAACCAAACTAATAATTTGTCATAAAATTAGTGAGGACTAATTTTGAGGTTCAAAACAGTTTGGACTATTAGTTTGGACTTAAATGAGATTTAAGAGTTAATTATTGATTTTTACATGTTAAAAATCGATTAAATCCACAAAACCGAGATGGATACCAATGAAGATAGGTAGGGCGATTTTGGCATCATATTTACAGCATTTTAAGCATATTTATTTAAGTTGAATGAATGATTGTCATTTATTTGAAGTATTTATCTTTTGTACCTAGTATGGCCTAGTTAATTTTTAATCGTTATTACCCGAAATGAATGGGAATATCGATTTGTTTGTAATTAAATACGATCTCGTATCGTCGGTTTGTAATTAATTAATAGTTTTATTCATTTTATTAATTAATGTATAATAGGAATAGCTATGTAATTAATTTGTAATAGTTATTTTACCGGCGTTTCCAAAAGACGGATTACAACGAGACGGAGTCTATTTTTGGAAGGTGTTCCAAATCCCACAAGGAAGAGCCACTTAAGGAATGAAGAGGCAAGGGACCAAGGAGTTGGTTTCCGAAGTGTAATAGACTAGTTGTTTATTAACTAGGAGGCCATACTAGGATTTAATCATATGCTTACATGTTTGCTTGTTTTATTTTCGCGCATGCCAAAATCGCCATTCACATGCATTTTATTTTTCGCGGTTGTCAATTCACGTCATTTACATTCACTGAATTAATTCACTTATAAGGAATTTATGACTATATTGACAAGATCTCTCACATAACTAAAATTGAGATTAGCCTTACCAATTAGTAACACCTATGAATCTCTTGTTCATTAGAGCCACGCCTGCCCAAGCGGGGTGTTCTCTTTTTACCTTGGGTAAGTAGGGTGGTAAGCGGTTATCACACGCCAAAATTGGTTGGACTCAACGGGATATAAGACGGTCTTGTGTTCCGGGGCTAGTAGATAAATTTGAGGAAATTTGTCGACCAAGAGTTCTAGAGGTAGAATTAGTCAACGTGACTTACCGAATTTACGCAATTATGGGATGTTTCGCCCAAGCGATGCTCATTTTTGTTTAATATTTGGGTCTTGGAATCATTTATATAATTTAGTGGGAGATCATTATATAAATGCTAAAACTTGCTAAACATGTTTTTACAAGTATTTTTAAAAACAATGAATGTTAATTTTCCCTTTTTGTTGTAGCATTTTAATTCGCAATGGCAACTTCATCAACTCCATCGACTACTTCACTAGGCAAAGATTCATGGCTAAGGTCCGTAATGGACAAATGTATTTTAAAAGATGACGGTAGTAACTTTCTTGAATGGGAATCCAACATCAAAAGTGCCGCGTTGTCCGACAATGTGCTCACTTACTTGACCGATGCTCCTCCCCTATTGAGCCGGTGCAAGAGCTTCATCGGCGGTGCGGACCGCCCATGATGACTATGTGAGGATGTTGAATGATATCAAGAATGTGTTGATATGGTCAATATCGCCAAACCTCAAGCTATCATGCATTTCTTTAAATGCTTACGAGATATTCACTCGTATGATCACTATGTTTTCACAAACACCTAAAGTCCGTCAATACGATGCGGCGGCACGCTTCTTTGAAGCTAAGCTTGAGAGGGGCCAAAAGGTTGGTCCCCATGTCCTTAAAATGGTCGAATATGTTGACATCCTAGAGCGTCTAGGGTGTAAGATTCCTAAAACTCTTGTGGTGGATCGTATCCTTCACTCACTCCCCACCAAGTTTGCCCACTTTAGGGTAAACTACAACATGAATGGTATGGATAAGAGTTACCATGAAATTCATGCACTCCTCACCCAAGCGGAGAGGGATATGGAGGCTAGTGGGAGTGAAAAGGGAGATGTTTTAACCATGAAGTTAAAGAACATGTCTCTTGGAGTCAAGAAAGGAAAAGGGAAAGAAAAGTCCCAATTCAAGAAATCGTCAAAGAAAATTGACAAGGGAAAGGGGAAGGCCGTTGTGAATGGCAATCCCAAGGCAAAAAGTGTCAAGCTCTCCGAGGCCGAATGTTTCCATTGTAATGGGAAGGGGCATTATAGGAGGAGTTGTCCCAAATACTTGGAGGATCTCAAGGAAGGGCGTGTGACGCCTATTGGTATGATTTCCTCTCTCTATGTGATAGACGTTAATTATGCTTGTACTTCCACTTGGGTACTTGATACCGGATGTGGATCTCACCTTTGTAACCATTTGCAGGGTATAAGGGACGTGCAAGCACTAGCAAAAGGTGATGTGGATCTCCGCATGGGCAATGGAGCTAGAGTAGCCGCCGTTGCCGTAGGGACCTATGTGCTCACTTTAGCTAGTGGTTTAGAGTTGTATTTAAATAAGTGTTATTTTGTACCAACTTTAACTAAGAACATCATCTCCATTTCGCGTTAGACACGAAAGGTTTTTGTTTTATGATTAAGGACAAGTGTTGTACTTTTTCTTTAAATGATGTGGTTTATGGCAAGGCCATTTCAATTGGAGGCATTTATGTTTTAAATGATGTTAATGACGTTTATCATATGGAAACTAAAAAGCTCAAAAAGGGTGATCCAAACGAATCCTACCTTTGGCATTGTCGTTTAGGCCACATAAACGAAAGACGCATTAAGAGACTTGCTTCATCAAAAGTGCTCAAACCATTTGGTTTCGAATCTTATGGTACATGCGAGTCTTGCCTTTTAGGCAAGATGACTCGTGCACCTTTTTGCGGTAAAGGGACACGAGCAAGTGAGGTTTTGGCTCTCATACACACGGATGTGTGTGGACCATTAACCATCACCGCTAGAGGAGGTTTTCTCTACTTCATTACTTTTACTGATGACTTAAGTAGATATGGGTATGTCTACTTAATGAAGAACAAAAGTGAAGCCTTTGACAAGTTCAAAGAGTTTCAAAAGGAAGTAGAGAACCAATTGGATAAAAAGATAAAGACTCTACGGTCCGACCGTGGTGGTGAGTATCTAAATATTGAATTTGATTCACACCTAAAAGATTGTGGTATAGTATCACAATGGACTCCTCCTGGCACACCGCAATTAAATGGTGTGGCGAAAAGGAGAAACCGAACTTTACTTGATATGGTTCGGTCAATGATGAGTCTAACTGAGCTTCCTAGTTCATTTTGGGGTTTTGCCCTCTTGTCTGCAGTATTTTCACTAAATCGAAGCCCGACTAAAGCAGCCGATAAGACTCCATATGAGATATGGACAGGGAGAGTCCCTCATTTGTCATTCATGCGTATTTGGGGTTGCGAAGCGTACGTTAAGATCAAGTCTGACAATAAGCTTGCACCCGTGTCCGACAAATGTCTTTTTGTAGGATATCCAAGGGAAACACGTGGCTATTACTTCTACAATAAACACGAGAACAAAGTGTTTGTGGCTCGTGATCTTTGTCTTCCTAGAAAAGGAATTTATTTCTAGTAGACAGAGTGGGAGAAAATTTGAACTTGAAGAAGTTCGAGAGCCACAAACCGAGAACGAGGTAGAGGAGAACGTGGAGGAAAGCATTCCCTCTTCCTCTGAAACGGTAATTATTCCTAGAAAGTCAAGTAGGATTTCTAATCCACCTGATCGCTACCTTGGTAACATCGAAGAGGATGGTGTTTTGTTACTTCTTGAGAGTAATGAACCCACTACCTACAAATCGGCCATGTCTAGTCCCGACTCCTCGCTTTGGCTAGAAGCCATGCGGTCCGAAATGGATTCCATGTACGAGAACCAAGTATGGGACTTGGTGGATTTACCTGAGGGAGTGCGACCTCTTCAGTGTAAATGGATATACAAAATTAAACTCGGCGTGGATAAACATGTAGATGTTTACAAAGCTAGATTGGTGGCAAAAGGTTTCACCCAAGTTCATGGTTTACACTATGACGAAACCTTCGCTCCGGTCGCTATGCTTAGGTCCATTAGGATAATCTTAGCGGTTGCCGCATTTCATGATTATGAGATTTGGCAAATGGATGTCAAAACCGCCTTTTTGAATGGGATTCTAGAAGAAGAGGTGTACATGATACAACCCGAAGGTTTTGTGGATACATCTAACCCTAAGAAGGTGTGTAAGCTCAAGAAGTCCATTTATGGTCTTAAGCAAGCATCTAGGAGTTGGAACCATCGCTTTGATCATGTCATTAAACAATACGGATTCACTAGAAGTGTGGAAGAACCGTGTTTATACATGAAGTTTAGTGGGAGTAAGGTTGTATTCCTTGTCCTATATGTGGATGACATATTGCTCATTGGGAATGACATTCCATCGCTCACTTCCGTTAAGGAGTGGCTAGGGAAACACTTCCAAATGAAGGACTTGGGAGAGGCACAACGAATCTTAGGTATCCGGATCTATAGGGATAGGTCCAAGAGGATACTAGCATTGAGTCAAGAAGCTTATATTGACAAAGTTCTTGACCGGTTCAATATGAAAGACTCCAAGAGAGGATTTCTACCTATGGGCCAAGGGATTACTTTGAGCAAGTCACGGTCTCCCTCTACCCCTAAGGAAATTGAACACATGAAGACCGTCCCTTATGCTTCCGCTGTTGGGTCTATCATGTATGCTATGATTTGCACTCGTCCCGACGTTGCGTATGCCTTGAGCATGACAAGTCGGTATCAAGCCAAGCCTGGTGAGAGTCACTGGATAGCCGTAAAGAACATCCTTAAGTACTTGAGAAGAACTAAGGACTCGTTCTTAGTGTTTGGAGGAGAAACTGAGTTGTGTGTAAGAGGTTACACGGACGCAAGTTTCCAAACAGATCGGGATGACATGAAATCCCAATCCGGCTACGTGTTTATGCTAAATGGAGGAGTTTGTTTTTGGAAGAGCTTCAAGCAAAGTGTTCTGCGGATTCTACAACAGAGGTGAGTACCTTGCAGCGTCCGAGGTCGCGAAGGAAGCTGTTTGGATTAGGCAATTCATGGAGGGGCTAGGAGTAGTCCATTCCGCCAAAGATCCTATCACTCTATATTGTGATAACAGTGGAGCTATTTTTCAAGCCAAAGAGCCTAAGTCTAGTAACAAATCTAGACACATTGAAAGGAAATACCATGTAATTAGAGATTATGTGGAAAGGAAGGAAATTGACATTTGTAAGGTTGGGACAGATGACAACATTAATGATCCTTTAACCAAGCCTTTATCAAAGGCTAAGCATGATGGTCATGTCGTCTCTATGGGATTGAGACAAGTACCATATTTTCTTTAGATTATGGATATGTAATAATTGGATAGTGTATCTTTTATTATATATATGATAATCATATTCATTGTTTTCGTATTCATTCTTTTATGAATTTTTATTTAGTGTGACTAAATTTTAATACCTTGTTTATCCGAATAAGTTGTGGAGACAATGTTGAACACTATTCAAGTGAATAAGATGAACATTGTATTTTGTCCCTAGTCACTTAATGAGGTGACGTCTCGGAGTGACTAGATTGTGAGTCGATTGATGGTTGTTCAACACCATAAGGTCATATGTGATGACTGGTCGATTACATAGGCGGAGTGTGTGACACTTTGCCGGACAGTGACCATTTAGAGAGTCCCTAAGTTCTATTATAGACGCCTGGTCGTGGCGGGGATCTCTAAGATGTTCTAATGAGTCGATTCTTTTGACTGGAGACTATTATCTGAGCAGGTGCAGTTTCCGAGTGACTTTGGTTTTTGTCCTAGGTCGTGCCGTGAAAGGAGGCCAAAAGGGCATTTACTAGGTCATGGTGAGTCTGATTGTGCAATAGGATAGATAGGGCATACAGAAATTGTCCACCCACGTTGGGTAACTATATCTCAAGGCCACTCGAGGAGTTAATGACTACAAATGCGTGGCCACGCTCGGAAGTAATCTGTGAGAGATTTTTCCGGTCAGGTAGTCACACTCCTGATCGAGAAAACCACTCGCGATGTGTTCATGTGCAAGTGCGACCTGAAAGACACCTTGCATTGAGTGGGAGATTAAAACGGACAAGAGAATTGGTAGCGCACACCTTGTGTCGGACAAGTGGGAGATTGTTGGAGTTAGTGTCCTCCACAATAGTGCGTTAACATAATAAATCTCATTAATAGAATATCATCAGATATTTAATTATTTGATCCTCGTCAGTTGATTAACGTAAATCGATAACGGTTGGCTGACTAGAGTTTGACGTTATTGTCGTGAGACGGCGGTGATCAACTGACCCCTTTCGGTCACACCTAAAGGAACGAACCCAAATTGATAACTAATTAATTGTATGAGATACAATTCATTTAGTCCCTTGATTTATAGACTAAGAGGTTAGTCGATTATTGTTAGAGAGATTTCGAGTTGCGAACTCGAGGAGCGGCAGTTATTATTTAATTATGCGATAATTAAATAATAAGTTTTGGGAAACGGGTTTTAGTTAATTAACTGTTAATTTACTAAAATTGTACTAATTGATTAATGTGATTAATATTAGTACGTAAATAATATGTGTAGTGGTACACGTATATTTACAGAGTGAATTGGACGAATTTATTATGGAAGCATTTAAACATGATACGATGTTTAAAATGAAAATTACACGGATTTGTGCGACAAATATAAAAACCAACATGGACCCGTATATGGTCATGTGGACCGTGTAAAATAAGTGCAATGAATGATTACTTACATAATCATTTTACCTTATTTTGTATACTACCATAATATATGTCTTATACTACATTTTGCATGTGATGTAAGATAAAAATATAAAACAAAAATTGTCCACTAAAGACTCCTTCCACCCGCCACTTCCTTTCCTCCTTACACACTCCATATATTTGTTCACTTGCTCACACTACCTCTCTTACACATTTTTCATTATACTTTGCATGTGAACAAAACTTCTTCCATCTCTCTACAATAATTCTCTAGTATACATTATTACTAAGAAAAGTTAGTAATATTAATTACTAGTATTATTTTCAAGGGTTCATATTAATAAGTTACTAGTTCATACTTGTTAGTATTATTTGGGTTGTTCTTGGGTGCTACTTGGAGGAGACTTTCTAGTTGAAGGTTATACAAGGAGGATCATCCACATATATTTAGCTCAAGAACAAATTAGTAAGGAGAACTAATTTGTGCCCATTTTACCTTATAATCAATGTAAGGAAATTGTTTTTCCTTATACTTTGTTTTTATGCTTTCATATTAGCATGCATGTTACATAGATCACATAAACATCAATTTATGAGATAAATTTATTTTATTAGAGAGTCTAATATGGATCTATGATCCTTCAAATAAGACATGAAGTAAAGAAATCAGGAACTCACAAGACTTTAAGCGCAGCAAAAAGGAAACCTCCCCAAACCAGCGTGAGCTAGGAGGTTTCAGTAGCCAGCAGTGCTACTAAAAAGTACCTGAAAAGACAAACAAAACCACGCATAAAATCGAGAAAACAATTTTGGGACGGTAAAATTATGTGCAAAATGAAGAATATGGAAGAAATCAGAAATAAGACGGAAAATAAAGTGGAGGGAAGACTCCCTCAATTCCGCAAAATGATCAAACTCAGCAGGGGAATGATCGCGAACAGGTACAGCAGCGAACTTGGTCGATCGACCACATCACCCAGTCGATCGACCAATGTGAAAGGAACAAAGTAGCTCCGGAAAAGCTGAGACGTCGATCGACCATAGAAGGCAGTCGATCGACTGGGAAAACCGCTGTAACTTCAGATTTCTTCGAATTAGCTCAATTACTCGAGCTAATGAGGTCTACAAGCCTACAAATGCACAATAATACGCGCCCAAAATTACGCAAAACCCAAAGTAAAAGTCTATAGACGGAAATTAAACTAAGCACACACTAAGAGTTTTTATTTCTAAACAACTATGAGGTTTTATTCAAAACAAAAACAAAACACATCCGGGTTGCCTCCCGGCTAGCGCTGGTTTCAGACAGGTCCCGCTCGACCTCTTTTTCTTCAGCAGCTCACTCTAATTGAGCCCAATCAAAACAACTCAAGGCTCTCAGCAACCTATCATACATCTGCGCATGTGCTACACAAAACTGTAAGTAGCACCATAACATGGAAATAACATAGGAAATCAAAATGTAAAAACATTTAAGCCTAAAAAATTTCCTATGGCAGCTCCTAAAATTGTCCACAAAGTTATTCCTCCCTCCCGATAAGGGCGGAATGTAAAAGCTCAAATTCAGAGTAGGTGGAAAATTAGCGAGCTCAGTAGCATTTGACTCAAAAACAACGCGAGTAGAATTAAGATGCTCAGACGGGTATGAACTGTGAGGTGGAGGAGTCTGGTCAACTAAGGGAGAAGGTGGATAATCGTCCCAAATGCATGGGGCGGTAAAGTCAAATGGGTCAATGGGGTCTCCTAAAATAGGCTCATCATCTATATCCTCATAAGTATCCCATTTGACCTCAAGACTGTCTAAATCTACCTCCTCACTCTCCGCATCGCTAGACTCGTCAAGATGGAGATTCTCGAAGAGAACCTCCAAATCGACCTCACTATCAGTGCCAGAATCATAAAGGGGTTCTAAACTATCCTCATAAAAAGGATTGTCAACCACGCTAATGGTCTCCTCTATGTCTCCGTCAGCATTTTCTAAAACGGTTTCTAAGGTCTCACCCACCCCCTCATCTGAGTCAACATGAAGAGAAAAAGTAGGTTTAAGAGATTCAGTAGCAAACCAATTAAAGAATTCTAATACCTTAATGACGGGGATTCCTTCGAAATCCCACTTACCTATAGACTCGAGGTATGCTCGCGTAGGGTCATTCATTTGCCGGAAAATGGTGCAGCATATTTGGAGATCAGAGAAGGCATCTCGTCTGGGCTTAATAAACTCCCAAAGTCTGGCTAAATAAACACCAAAGATTTCGTTCTCTTCCTGCGGAAAACTCAGAAGGAACGACATGAGAACGGTCTCAAGGAACCGAAGTTCCCTGAGACTAAAGAAAGAAAGACTAAATTAAAGACAACTAAAACTAGCGCGCCTCCCCAAGCAACGGCGCCAAAATTTGATACCGTCGTTGTGAGTACCAAAGATAAAATTTATAAAACCAAACTACTACTAGCAAGCGGTAGTAAGGGTCGATCCGCAGGGAGGTAGGGAGATAATAGTTGTTATTAATTCTAGTCTAAGGGTAACAGTTGTGGGGGGTTTTGGAGTGAATTATAACTAAGTCTAAATGCATAAATAAAAGGCAAGTAATAAAAAGAGATGTAAACAATAATAAAAAGAATGCTAAGACGGTCGGTTCACTGCAGCTACGACGATGGGTTCCTAAGTAAGTCTGAATAATCACGATAGGTGGGAAAATAAGAAGTCCTCTCGGTCCATTCTTAACTAGTAGCGCCTCTCACCTATGCTCGGTCCCTAGGTCTCACTAATACTAGCTCTCGCCCTAAAAAGTGATTCCTAATGCCTAAATTACTTATCTTTCGATCTTAGCAATTTAGTCGTCTCAATTTATTAATCTATTTGCCCTCCCCTATCTCTCGATCTTGTGGGTCGGTCAAATACTAAGCATTTAACAAGTCTCCTCTCGGTCTCGTTGTCAAATATTGCAATTAAAACATTGAGACGGTGCTAATCTATCGCGCGTCAGTCGATCGACTAGCTAAACGATCGATCGACCACGGGTCGATCGATCGACTGACTAATCCAGTCGATCGACCAAAGGCCGACATCAGGTCTACTAATCTACATCGTCTTCGCCGCAGGTCCCCTCACATCTTAGCACGGGGTTTCTAGCTACGCATAACAATTCTAGCTACGACTAATAAAGCGATAAAAACGAATAGTGAAGGCATAACTAAACTACTTGAATTATAAATTGCAACAACTGAATTAAAGGTTTGGGATCTAAACTAACAACCTAACTACGAATGAATTGAAATAATACTGAAATAAAGAGCAGAAATACCGAATAAAAGAAAGGGGAAGATTCGAGGTTGCAAAAGGAGAACTTTATTGAAAACTAAACTAATTATAATTGGATCTAAACGGTAAAGTCAAATCAATAGATGGGACTAACCCCTACTCCATGCCTCCTCAAACCGATGTTCGAGGTCTTATTTATAGAGATGTCACGCAAAAACCTAAAAACTAATTACAATTGGGCTTCTAATTCTCGTTCTTAATTTGCGTCAGAGTCGAGGGGTGGTCGATCGACCACTAGACCCAGTCGATCGACTGAGTATCTATGAACAGTAGCTTCTGATAATCGCGCTCTGGTCGATCGACCATGTGGGTCAGTCGATCGACCAAGGGTCTTCAGACTGAGAATGCATTTCGACGAATTTCTGCAGCGCGCACCGATCTTAAAACAGCTGCCATTTCTTCGTTACTTGGTCAAATAAGTCGTTCTACGCGGCGTTGGAAAGCTAAGAGGATAAGCTTTCACCTCCAATTGGAATCACTCGATTATCAGGTCTAGAACTCGAGATATAGCCATCTGAAGCAGGCTGCAATGTCGAGAAGCACTTCTTCGCTTGTTAAACTCGTACACACCCATGCTTTTGCTATCTTTAGGCCTTGAAACGCGCACCAAGCTCATTCCTCGAGTCAATACTTCATGTCAAATGCAATGTCAATTACTTAGGGACGGATTCGGCTCGATTTCCGCTCAATTCTTCATATTTCTGCAATAATAGACAAAAACACGAAAGTAGTGGAAAATAGGGAAATAATGGCATATATTGCACATTTGAGCTCTGAAATGCGTGTAGAATAAAGTGTGAAACATCATATTTTATACACGCATCAATTGTGATGCGATTTCTCAAACCGGTGTAACTCAAGACCAAATTCGATGGGTCTTATTTCCTTTTTTCTCTAATTGGCACCGCTAAACAATGGTTGAAAGGCCTTGATAAGGCTACTCTCGGAATTGATTCTTGGAAGAAATTGGCTCTAGCTTTCTACAAAAAGTTCTATCCACCGGAAAATACTAACATGCTAAGAGCTCAAATTACGGGCTTTAAGCAAAGGGATGACGAATCTTTGTATGAAGCTTGGGAGTGATTCAAGGGAATTTGTCGCTCATGTCCTCACCATGGACTTAGCGAGTGGTTCTTGGTACAACAATTTTGGAACGGTCTTTATGAATATTCAAGAAACATTCTCAACATGGGATCAAATGGAATGTTCACCGAAGTTGATGACAATCAAACTTGGAACAAAATTGAGGAAATGGCGGTCCATAACTCACAATATAGTAGACCTCGCAAGGCTACTAGAGGAGGAAAGCATGAAGTGGACTCCATTACTCAATTGGGTGCTCAACTTAGTGCTCACATTGATACCATCAATTTGAAGTTTGAAAAAGCTATGGCTAGACTTGAAGAAGCCTCAAAATCACCAAAGCATCATGTTAATGCCATGACGGCATCTTCATCAATCCCAAGTGGGATATGTGAGAATTGTGGAACTTTGGGACATGAACAAGGTGAATGTAGGGGAACAAATGAACAAGTGAATGCTTTTCAAGCATACAAGAGTGGTACCCCTTATTAGAACTATTACAATGAAAACACCAAATTCCATCCAAATCTCTCATACAAAAGCCAAAATGTTCAAAACCCTCAAACAACATACACCCCACCTCCCATGAGAAACCAAAATCAAAGACCCTTTTACAACCAAAACCAAGGTTACCAAAATCAAACTCCATACAATCAACAAAATGACCAAGGTTTTGATGTCCAAAAAGCGGTCCTCCAAATGCAAAATAATAAACAAGAGTTTTTCACTCAAATGCAAAAAGATAGTCAAGCAAAGGAAATCACCATCAACAACATCCTAGCTCACACCAAAATGTTGGAAACCCAATTGACTCAACTAGCATCTTCAAGCTCACAAAGACAAAAGGGGCAATTACCACCTCAAGGTAATCCCCCAAGACATGAAACGGTTAGTGCCATTCACTTGAGGAGTGGTACAAGGTATGAAGCACCAAAGAAGCAAGTTGAGGATGAAGTTGTGGAAGCTAGTGACAAAGAAGAAATTGTGCAAAACTCCAAGGATGGAGAACAATCAAAAGAAGAAATTTCAAAGAAAAATGAAGACAAGGTCAAGGAGAAGGAGCCCATTGTGATTAGACTTCCTTTTCCAAGTCGTCAAGCCAAGCCCAAATTTGATGACCAACTTGGAAAATTTATGGAAATTGTGAAGAATTTGGAAGTCTCGATTCCTTTCACGGAATTTATCAATCACGTGCCGGCCTATGCAAAATACATGAAAGACATTCTCACAAAGAAGAAGTCGATCCGGAAGCTTGAGACTATCGCCTTCACTAAGGTGAGTAGTGCAATCCTTCAAGGGAGTTCACGTCCAAAACTCAAAGATCCGGGAAGCTTCTCAATACCGTGTACCATTGGCGACACCACGATCAACAAAGCCTTATGTGATCTAGGGGCTAGTGTGAGTGTTATGTCGTGCTTGGTGAGTAAAAGGTTAGGGATGGGAGAGCTTAAATGCACCAATATCACACTCCAAATGGCCGATAGATCGACGAAGACACCATTAGGGATATGGGAAGATGTTCCCGTAAGAGTTGGGAAATTTTTCATCCCGGTGGACTTTGTCATTGTTGACATGGAAGAAGACTCCAACATTCCAATCATTCTAGGAAGACCTTTCTTACACACCGCGGGTGCGGTGATTGATGTGAAGCATGGAGAGCTCACTCTAGAAGTGGGAGATGAGAGCATAACTTTCAATCTTGACAAGACCATGAGAGCTCCCCATTTGCATGAACCATGTTTTATGGTTGATCATTATAGCCGGAAGGATGATAGGAAGAAGTCGGAATTCCAATGGAAGAAGAAAATCGATGATGCTCCATTCAAAGAGCAAGTGAATTGTAACAAAGAGAGCTTAAAAAGCTCACCAAAGTCAAGCAATGAAGAGGATGGCCTCATTGGCCAAGACAAGAAAGTGGGAGAGTTGTCTCTATCAACTCAAGAGATCTTTAGTGATCAAGTAGATGAAGTTTGTGGTCTTTGGGACGATGAGTTTGAAGGGATTTTCAATCCCTATATTGGTAATGCTATCGATAAAGACCGACATGAAGGACAACAAGGGCAAAGGTCTATTGAAGATCTTTATCATGATAACGAACAACCTTTTGACTACTTTTTCAAGGTGTTGAGCAACATCAACAACACCTTGGACATGCCCCCATGACATCTCACTAAGGATGAGAGTTTGGTGGAGTCCTCCCTAAACCACCATTTGTAAATATTTCTAACTCCCTAACTTACATTTTAATTCTTACATTGCATTTTTGTCATTTTTGGATTTTTATGCTTTGATCAAGATAATTATCATTTTTGAGAGAAGTGAGGGAGGGACTAATGATTTAATTGATGTGTAGTGCTTTAGCTTAGTGTGGGGATAGCAATTGCCTAGGCTATTCATGCCTTAGTAGTGCCCCTACAATGAAGAACACGGGATTTGAAGAATGAAAAATGACAAGGGATATGCAAGTGCACGGATGGAACTGAATCCGGGTAAAACAGGGAGAATCCGAGCGTCTTCAAGGAGAATCCGCTCGTCTTCAGGAAATTCGAGCGTCCTTGGCAAAATCCGCCCGTCCATTTTAGCTGAAAGGATTGAAAATTTGGGACTGTCGAAGAATCCGAGCGTCCTGGTAGAGAAGACGCTCGTCTTCAGTAATCCGCCCGTCTTTGCAAAAAGACACGCGTCTTTTTGCCAGTGTAAAACAAGAATGCTTGCTGTCTCAGAATCCGCCCGTCTTCAGCAGAATCCGCTCGTCCTGCAATCGAAGAATCCGAGCGTCTTTGCTGAAAGACGCCCGTCTTTAGGCGAGAATCCTGAACCCAAAATAGGCAGAATCCGAGCGTCCCGAAGGAAAGACGCCCGTCTTCCCCTGCAGTTTCAAAATTTTCGGGTATTTTAAATAACCCCTCCCACATTCATTTCTTCATTCATTCATTCAAAACACTACCCATAAACCCCAAAAATCAAAACCCTCATCCTCTCCATCACCAAAACAAGATTTCCTCAACCAAATTCAACAAAATCAAATCCAAACTTCCTTTTAACAACAATTAATCACTCCTCTTCCAACAAAAATCAAACCAAGCACCAAAATCTTCAACCTTTGAGTCGATTTTTGAATTACAAAGGCAAAGCCTTTCATCTTAAAATCGATTTGGGTATACTTGGAAATTGAAGATTTTCACTCTTTTCTTGGTATTTTCATCAATGGCAAGAACAAAAGGATCAACAAAGGCACCTAAGGCAATGGCACTCTCAACAAGACAACAATGTCTTCAAGCAAAGAAAGCCTCATTGGCTATGGTGGTTGCTAGTGCAAACTTGGAAGTTCAACAACAACAAAATCCTCCCTTGGAAGCAACAACATCAACAACTCCGGAAATTGCTCAATTATCAAACTATCTGGAGGTAATTTTCATTTCTAACTCCCATAGGGATACATTTGCCAAGTATGCTAGAAAATCCTTTCTACCCACCAAATTCATATGTGAAGATGCCTTGAACAAATTGGGTGTCCTTGAACAAACAAAAGCCTTCACCATGGGGTTGGGAAAATTGTTTACTACAAGAGAATTGACATACCCCTCCCTTACCTTGGAATTCTCGAGTTATTTCAAAGTAACTAAGGTAGAGACTAGAGAAAACATCGAGTTCCGCCTTGCCAATGTGAGTAGGCGCATCACCTTTGATGATTTGGGTAAAGCATTAGGTCTTAGTGATTCACCTAGTTATTACAAGAAGCCCGAAAAATATGACCCCGCTCCTCTTTGGGAGGCGATTTCTGGGAGGAAATTTGAGAACTATCATGCTAGTCGCGCTCTATTAGTCCACCATCCGGGCATTAGAGTGTGGCACAAGGTCATCGGGAATACTATCATTGCAAGAAAAGACACTAACCACTTTACCAAGCTCGATTGTGTTCTACTTGAGTCGGCCTTAAATATTGGAAGGGAATTCACCAAGCCTTACAATTCTCTAAGGCTTTTGGTGGAAAGATGGCTCAATGTTGATTATGGAAAGCAGGGCACCGCTTTTATTGTAAATGGAGGTCTAGTCACTCTTTTGGCTAAGTACTTTGATCCGAATTTCAACAAGGATAGCAAGTATGTGGCGAAAAAAAGGGGATCATCTCATTGACATGGATGTCATGATTAACAAGTACAAGTGGGTCACTCATAACCCTCTTGACACCAAATATGGGGGGCTCACCAATGATGCTAGATCCTTTACTTTGCCTTCCAAGATATGCCGTTTGAGTCTTCATAGAACAAACTACCTCCTTCCCCTCTCAAAAGAAGCCGAATACATCATCCGTTAACAAAGGGGTGAAATTGAAATGCCCTCCTCCTCCATTGTCACACCACCATATCCATTCAAGTATCAAGAGTTCAAACCCGAAGGTGTTGAAGCAAGTAATGACTACATGACTCTACTTATGCAAGAGATGTGAAAGAAATGTAGAATCATATACATTATAACATACTCTTATATGTCTAATAATTTGTCATAAAATTAATAACGGAACTTATGCATGCAAACAATAAAATGAATAGAGGAGAAATTATGTCCTTACATATTTAATTTCGGATATTTGGGCACAAAAGAGATCACCTTTCTCTTTTGTTCTTGAGCTTATTCCAATGGAAGAATGAAGATCTAAGTGTAAGATCTCTCCCTATGCTTTATACCCAAGGCTCCTCTTAATTAAATCAATATTATAAATACTAGTTATAATATTAATTATAGTAGAAAATTGAACCAAAAATATTTATAAACACTTAAGTATTTTCGGTTTTGATGAGAGATAAAGAGAGGATTTTATTTCTCTAGAAAACTTATATTTTGGATGAGTTGAATGAATGAATATAATCTAAAACATTTTAGAGTATTATTAGGTAAAATTATAAGAAAAACAATGATGAATTGTTCTTCTCCAAAACCGTGTAAGAGAGGACATAAAGGGAGCCAATGCATGAAGAAATTGTTCTTCACAAGGAACAATAGGTATGCAAGGCTAGGGTTGCCTTTAATCATTGTGTTTTCCCACTAATTATAAACAACATATAATTAGCTTAAGTCCCTCTATTTTTCGGCCCATTTGGTAATATGGAATCCATATTATTTTTGTCAATTGTCTATATGTTACATGTCATATGTCACATATATTTGTTATGTATTTTTAACATATTAAAAATCAACGTATTAATAAAAATACGTCACATACAAAAATCGACTTAGTAATTTCATAATTACTTGTGCCAAAAATTTTACCAATTATAAATTACAACATATTGTATTTATAACAATTCATTCAAATTTAATTGTTACATTAAACAATTTATTTCATCCGAGTAATTATACAATTTAATTACTCAGACCGTATCTTATTTAATCACATTTCAATATGATACGTAAATTTTACTTCCAAAATCGTCCGTCAATTTTCAAGTAATTTAATTAACTCGTAACATTATACGATTAATTAAATAATCAATTAAGAGGGTTGCCCTTTAGGTATGACCTAGGGGTCAATCGATCACCACCGTCACACGACAAGTAATGTCAAACTCTAGTAAGCCAATCATTACCGATATATGTTGACCAGTTGTGATAACAAAATTACTTCCCAATTGTATTCATTTTAATGAGACTTAAACATGTGATCATCATGATCAATGATCGTGATCGCATTATTGTCGGAGGACACATATTCCAACAATCTCCCACTTGTCCTCGACAAGTGTGCGTCACCAATTCTCTTGTCCTATTACTATCTCCCACTCAATGCAAGGTGTCTTTCGGTCGTACTTGCAAGTGATCATATCGAGAGTGGTTTCCTCGATCCGGAGAATAAGCGATTGACCGGATTTATCCACTCGGATGCCATCCGAGCGTGGCCACGCATTTCCGATTCATTACTCCTCGAGTGGCCCCGAGATATTGTTATAACCCTGACTAGGGGTGGACAATTCCTATCGCACTCATTCCCTTCGACTAGCCACACCATCATAACCCAAAATATGCCCATTTGACCCCATTTACGAAGGTCGTAGTAACACAAATCAAAGTTAATCGAAAACTGTGCCATCTTAGGTGAACAGTCTTTAGTCAAAAGAATCGACTCATTTGAATACTATAGCAGCTCTCGCCACGACCAGGCTATATAAATTTGCCAGAACTCTATAAGCGGTCATAAGGCCCGACAAAATGTTCCTAACAATCCGCCTATGTGATCGACTAGTCATCACACATGACTCTATGGCACTTGAACTTGCCATCAATCGCATCACACTCTAGTCACTTCGAGACGTCACCTCATATAAGTAACTATGGGCATAAACAATGTTAATCCATGTTCACTTTAACGGGGTTCAATTGTCTCCACAACCCGTTTGGATATAACAATGTACCAAGTGAGTTAATAATAACTCAAACGACAAATGTCGACATCACACTCGGGTAGTCAATATCATATTACAACCTTGTGATGTTTATCATAAGTGTAAACACTTATCGATTGCAATAGAAGTTTAACATCCCATGTGTCCACGTGTTCAAACTTCTTACACTTGCAATTTCCTTCACATTCATGTTCTCATACCATGAATTTTACCAAGCATACATCAAGGTTCTCGACCTTGGTTTTGGTTCTTTAACTTGAAAGAACTTTCTTATCGATCATCTCATAATGAACGAATTTGTGATGAATAATACAACTTGTACCGATCAAGTATTCCATCCACACACAATGCACTAGGTATATGTTTTGTAGAATCTTGTAACAATTGACAAGATTATTAGCTTAGTACTTCTCACAAGTCCTAGCTTTATTAGGAAAGATTGTTTTGAATAACCTCTTATTTAACCAAGTATCTTTCCAAAACTCCTCATTTCTCTTTCTGGGCTTGAAAGATTTGAGATTCTCATAAATCCTCATATGTGCTCGGATTTTCTACAATATGTGCAAACTCTTGACACACAATAGAACATCCGTCAATCACTGAAATCGCTCATCGGATTCTACTCGAGAATTCATGACGCTTCTATTATGGCTCACCAAGTCAATCATCATGCTCTTATGCATATGATTCATAATTGGACATGTACATGATTATTCTAATGGCGGAAACATTAGTTACTAATAATCATGAGATCAACCGTTCATAGGTTCAATGAACTACCATGACTGCTAATGGTAATCCCATTTTCATTCATACGAATAACCTACGCGTATGTTGATGTGATGTGTATCTCTTAATACTAATCCAACATCCCATGATGTAATTGGATTCATCATTGTCCATTTTCATCCAGAATTGAAAACTCAAAAGCTTCTTTATGAAAGAAGATATTAGCTCGTCATTCTTTAATGAGTAATGAGTTTTATACATTCAAGGATGATAGCTCCCACTAAATTCTATGTCTTCACATGAGAATTTCCTAACTCCCACTCAATTCTACATATTTCGAGATGACTTCTTAATCGAAATTTGTCAAGAATATAAATATAAATTGCTTTGCCAAGTTACTAGGATAAAACCATATATGTTCCCATCATATCCTTTCAAAAATGCCTATTTTGAAGTGGTCTCATCTCAACCTTACGGAAAGAGATTTTAAATCTCTAACACACTCATGTCATAATGATGTGTAGCAATGTCATTATTCAAATACAAATAATATTTAGAATAGGTCCTTCGGAATACCCTTTCGGAAGGAGGTTTAACCATTTCATAGGGAGGTTAAACAATGACATTTGCGGTTAAAACGTTGGCTATTGAAGATATCGGAATATCAATCTTTGCAACTTGATCATAACTAGTATGTTACTATGATTCATTTAGGCTCTTAAGTAAAACTCATGATTGAAACTATTGGTCAAATGATTCATAACCTTAGTCAAAAGCTTGTTAAGACTTTACATTAGTCATTATTCTTCCAAAACTTCTTTTGGTCTCCTCGTGTAGTTATCTTGAGAATAAACTCTTATGATTATTCCACTTGGTCTCTTAAGTCATTTAGAACTAACTTGAGACTATAGATCTCATCTATTTGGTATACTATGTAAATAGATATACCTTCATTCAAATCATTCTTTCTTGCGTAGATCTTCATTTACACAAGTACACAATTATATCTTGCCTTGTGTGTTGTGTCCTCATTTTTCTCCCACTCTATCTTTAGAATGAATACACTAAACATTCAAAGATAGCATATGAGACACAAATTAATGATGTTGAAGTATAAGGAGGACTACTTCATAGGTTGACTAATTGTTATAGATTTCATATGTGTACTTGGTGGTTGACATACCTTTAAGAGAGTTCATAGACTCAAAATCACTTCATTAATGATCATACACAAGCCTTAAGCATGTGGACATATAATGAAACCGGTCATTATATTTGTCTATTAGATCACTTTAAGTGAATAATTTTATGTTTCAAAACGCAAGCAATTTAAAGATGAAATTTTAGAACATAAAGGATAAATGATAAAACGTGTGACTTGGGTTGCAAACCAAGTCACTATCATCCAAAATACAAACCATTATCCAAAATACCTTTCCATGTCGAACACGGAAACTTAAAGTTCTAAAATTCAAATCATAACTTAAAATAAGACAATGAAAAACAAAGCTCCATAAAAGCTATCCTTAGCTTCTTCATGGTTTCTTATGCTTGCTTTTCTTTTCTTTTGTCTTTGCTTGGTGGCGGCCCTATTTACAATAAAAAGGGAGATACATTATCACAACTTTGCATCATAATACCATAGTTGAATTTTGAAACACAAAAGAAGGTTAGTCATTTACCTCTTTGGAGTGATCTTTCCGATTTTGATATCACCAAGATATTTGGAACAATTTCTCTTCCAATGTCCCATGCCATTACAATAATGGCATTTGTCAAGAGGACCCTTCTTGACTTTGGAGGTGCTAGCTTCACAAGACTTAGCTTTGGTGAATGTGGGAGCTTGCTTTTTACCCTTTCTTCCACTCTTCTTGAACTTCCCCTTACTCTTTGCGCTTATATTAAGCACATCCTTGGGAGGGTTCACATTTAACCCCATGTCCCTCTCGGCTTGCACAAGTAACTTGTGCAACTCCTCAAGAGACACATCCTTGTCTTGCATGTTGAAATTCACCCGGAATTGCACATATGCCTTAACTTTAGACAAGGAGTGTAGAATCCTATCTACGATGAGTTCTTTGGGGATTTCAACTTTTTGAATTTTCAAGGTCTCGACAAGCTCCATGAGTTTGAGCACATGAGGGCTAACCTTTTGGCCCTCTTTGAAGTCGAGATCAAAGAATGCCGCGGCCACCTCATATTGGACGATCCGCGGAGTTTGTGAAAACATGGTCACAAGTTTGGAGTAAATCTCATTAGCATTGCCCATTTTGAAGGCTCTCCTTTGGAGTTCCGCCTCCATCGCAAATATTAAGACATTTTTCATTGCGGCGGACTCCTTTTGGTAAGCCTCATAGGCTTCCCTAGTGGCCGCGGTGGACCTAGTGGTGGGCTCGGGTGGAGAGGCCTCGGTAAGGTAACGAAGCTTGTCGTCACCTTCGGCGGCTAATTTGAGTTGGGCATCCCACTCGGAGAAATTTGACCCATTCTTTTCAAGTTTACATCGATCCATGAAGGATCGGAGCCAAGATGAAGTAGCGAGTGGTGTAGCATTAGGAGTTGGTGTTGCCATTTGTTATGAAAAAGAAGTGGTCTACAAAACAAAATATAAGGAGTAAAACAATTGTCGTTTTAATAATACTCGTAAAAATGTATGATTTAAACAAGTTATAAGCATTTTTCTAGTGACCTCTACCCAACTAGAATAAATGATTCCAAGACCCAAATTTATATCGACTTAGGCACGGTAGGGCCGATTCATCCTTTATCAATATAACTCGGTGGATTAACGCTTAATCGATTCTACTTTTAGAATTCTTGGTCGATAATATTACATTAACATTTATCTTTAGCCCAAAACACATTTGACAAGGGCACGGTAGGGCCGATACATCCCTTATCAAAAACTTTTGTTGAGGTCAATCCAAATTTCGAATAAATGTGTCCATGATCCAAATCCATATCAACTTGGGCACGGTAGGGCCGATACATCCCTTATCAACATGAATTCGGTGGATTAACATTCATCACCCACTTCCCCTACGTAACAAGGTTTGTACCCCGGTAGGGCCGAGAGCACTCCCTCGCGAAATAGGTTTTCATGGTTTCTACTATTTGGTAAGGCTATGTCTCAATTGTTTGTTTTAGCGAGAGGTCATGTCAATTTATTATCTATCACGTTTTAAGTGAACTAAAGCGGTGAACTACGATAATTCGAATTGACACGGTCGATAAACTCGATAAAATAAGACAATGCATGTTTAGTTATGGCGATTTAGCGATGCATGTGACATAAAATAAAATGCAAGCATAAAGATAAATAAATCCTAGTATGGCCTTTCCTAAAATAGAAAAACTATTAATCTATTACATATTCGGAAACCAACTCCATTGGTCCCTTGAACTTCGGTTGTGGCACGCATCTCGAGGTAACACCGTCTTTATGTATCGTCATTCTTGAAGAAATCCGTCTTTTGGAACTCCGGAATGAATAAAATTACATAATAAATTACATAATTTCCTATTATACATTTGTAACTAAAATAAAATAAATCTATTAAATATTACAAAACGGTGATACGAGATCACAATAAAAATTACAACCGAATCGATATTCCCATACATTTCGGGAAATACCAATTAAAATCTAAGGCCATACTAAGTAAAATTACATAATTCAAAATTACATAAATTAAAATTATGACAATCATAAGAAAATGCAGCATTATAATATGTATAAACATGCTCAATTTTTATACTCAAAATATAGTCTTCACTAATAATTTGACCATAATTAACCTTTATTTATAAAATTGTTCATAAATGGACCAAAAATTACAAAAATAAGCCATTAAACTTCAAATAAATCCAAAAATTTCAAATAAATTCAAAATTTGAAATTTAAATTCATGAACATTCTGGAAAAATTCCATGACACTCATAATGTTCAAAATCTTAGGTTAAAAATTTCGAAATTTTTCCGGAAAAACAATGTTGCGGTTTATCGATATTTAATAAAATAATCATAAAAACATGGAAAAAATTATTTTCATTAACTTTTCAATTTTAGATCTGAAAAATATAATAAAATGCAACATTAGACGTTTTTCCTTAGTCATAGGTTATGTTTTATTAATTTTCAACTAATAATGTCACTATTTATGCCATTTTTCTTCAAAAATTCATAAATCATGCTAAAAGACTTCTTTATAGCCAATTATTTTACACACATCTTGTAAAATTGCATGTGACAACATATAAATTTTCTATGACCAGATTCGAAATTTAACTCATATTAACCTATTTTTCTCTTAAATTCATATTTAATAATGAAAAATTCATTTTTCGAGCATAACAAGTGTAAAAATTATGAAAAATTACAGGTTATCTCAAAATAATATATGTGATAACATATCCAAAGATCAACTTAAAATTCGAAGTATAGCTAATTTTCGACCAAAAATGACATTTTTACTCATAAAATCACATTTAAATGTCATTATTATTATATATGAACAATAAAAATCCGAAAAATTAACCCAAAAATCCTAAAACACTTTAGGACCAGAAATATTAACATGCATGTAATTATTTCGTGATATATCATAATAACACAAATTTTACAAGTTTTATTTTGTTATTCATATAACTCGGAAAAACTTTTAACCAATTTGCATGCAAACAACCGTGGCTCATGATACCGATTGAAAGAAATGTAGAATCATATACATTATAACATACTCTTATATGTCTAATAATTTGTCATAAAGTTAATAACGGAACTTATGCATGCAAACAATAAAATGAATAGAGGAGAAATTATGTCCTTACATATTTAATTTCGGATATTTGGGCACAAAAGAGATCACCTTTCTCTTTTGTTCTTGAGCTTATTCCAATGAAAGAATGAAGATCTAAGTGTAAGATCTCTCCCTATGCTTTATACCCAAGGCTCCTCTTAATTAAATCAATATTATAAATACTAGTTATAATATTAATTATAGTAGAAAATTGAACCAAAAATATTTATAAACACTTAAGTATTTTCGGTTTTGATGAGAGATAAAGAGAGGATTTTATTTCTCTAGAAAACTTATATTTTGGATGAGTTGAATGAATGAATATAATCTAAAACATTTTAGAGTATTATTAGGTAAAATTATAAGAAAAACAATGATGAATTGTTCTTCTCCAAAACCGTGTAAGAGAGGACATAAAGGGAGCCAATGCATGAAGAAATTGTTCTTCACAAGGAACAATAGGTATGCAAGGCTAGGGTTGCCTTTAATCATTGTGTTTTCCCACTAATTATAAACAACATATAATTAGCTTAAGTCCCTCTATTTTTCGGCCCATTTGGTAATATGGAATCCATATTATTTTTGTCAATTGTCTATATGTTACATGTCATATGTCACATATATTTGTTATGTATTTTTAACATATTAAAAATCAACGTATTAATAAAAATACGTCACATACAAAAATCGACTTAGTAATTTCATAATTACTTGTGCCAAAAATTTTACCAATAATAAATTACAACATATTGTATTTATAACAATTCATTCAAATTTAATTGTTACATTAAACAATTTATTTCATCCGAGTAATTATACAATTTAATTACTCAGACCGTATCTTATTTAATCACATTTCAATATGATACGTAAATTTTACTTCCAAAATCGTCCGTCAATTTTCAAGTAATTTAATTAACTCGTAACATTATACGATTAATTAAATAATCAATTAAGAGGGTTGCCCTTTAGGTATGACCTAGGGGGTCAATCGATCACCACCGTCACACACGAAGTAATGTCAAACTCTAGTAAGCCAATCATTACCGATATATGTTGACCGGTTGTGATAACAAAATTACTTCCCAATTGTATTCATTTTAATGAGACTTAAACATGTGATCATCATGATCAACAGTCGTGATCGCATTATTGTCGGAGGACACATATTCCAACAAGATGCACAAACAAGCTTATAAGGATCGGGAAGATGCATACTTAGCCCAATATCCACCCCTCCTTCATTTAGCTAGGCAAGGACTACTTGATCCTTTATGTCCTTTGCCTAGTTGGGCGGATAGGGAAGTCTTCTTTCCAAGTGCATCTAGGGGTGAGATATCGGGTGACGATGAGGTTGTCGATGATGAGGTTGTTGATGAAGGCATTGTTGAAGAGGTAAATGAAGAGGAAGAGGCTAATGATGAAGAACAAGATGATGAAGGAAGTGAGCAAGGAAGTGAAGAGGGAAGTGGAGATGAGTCCACTTCTATTGAGGAAGATGATGACAATGATGATATAGTGGAAGACTAGCAAGCCTTGGAGGCTCCTACCCTCTTGAGGTTTGTCTACTTCTTTCTTTGTTTTATTTATTTTATCTTGATCATGGTTGGAGAGCCCTAGCAACATAGAGGACTAACACCTCGGCCCCATTGAGGTGTTCTTATTTTATTGTTCCCACTTTTGAAAATCAAAAATGACAAATTTAGTTTCATGCATTTCATCTTGTGTGCATGAACTACCCCCAACTTTAGGACGTTAGAAAGAATGTCTATCTCGGTTTGGGGAAGTACATGCATACGCAACGGGAGGTAATCTAAATTACGCTCTCCGTCATAAACAAAAACCCATGCATCATGTAGTATAGATTAGTATAGCTTGCATTTAGTGTAGAATTCATGCATCATGTTTGCATAATTTCCCATCATTTTGGCCATTGAGGACAATGCCCATATTAGTGTGGGGATGGGGAATTCTAACTTAACTTTTATTCAAAAATCCAAAAAAATCAAAAATTTCGAAAAACCATAAAAATTTGAAAAATTGAAAACCAAAAACAAGTTCATTTCCTTTGTAGTGTAGTCATGTATATATTGTTGTATATATTGTGTTTGTTTTATCCTTGTTCACATTGATTGACTACACCACATCCGAGACATGAGGATCATGAAGACCGCATGGTATGATCTTTCCAATCTCCTTTTTCCTCTTTATGTTAATGACTATGTGGCTTTATTTTGATTGATGCGGTATAACAATGTGAATCTAGGGCTTGCATTTAGTTTATATGTCATATTAATTGGTAGAATCATTTGCATTAGGATGTTTATATGCTAGTTGCATCATGGCATGTAGTTGCATGTTAGAAAAATTTTGCGAAACCGTCTACTTGGGAAGCTTGACAAGTGTATATAGGTCCTAGTAGATGCTTTTTCTTCTTAAGACTTTGCTTGTTAGAATGCCTGTAAAACACCCTAGGATGTGTCATGCTAATATCCTTTGACCCATGGATTAAGGCCTAGTCAAGAGTACCTTGTGGTGTGATAACTCCTTGGCTACCGTTTATTCCAAGGTGACCCTTGAAACCATGCATCCATCATCCATGTTCTACCACATTTTTGTCATCAAAGGGAATGGGCACAAAAAGAAATTGATTTGAGTTCAATGAAATGAAAAGTGAAAGAAAGTTTGCAAAAATGCATCAAATGAAAAGAGGAGCAAAAATAGAACTCCTATGCTTCAAATATAAGGCACCCTCACTACATATGGGGTGACTTTGAAAATGTTCAAAAAGAAAATGCAAAAAGTTGAAAAATTGTCAAGTGTTGAAATGTCAAACATCAAAAAGAAATGGCAAAAAGAAAGTGTTCTCAAATGTTATATGCCACAAGAAATTGGGGGGAAAAAAACAACAACAAAAGCAAACTCCCAAAGTGAAACTCAAATTCTATCGATCCCTTTATCCATCGTATCCATTTTTGTGCATGGTAGAGAGGGGACGACCCTTCTTCTTGTCTAGGCAAGAGGGGGAATTCCGCGATCCTCCAGTGTTTCTAACACCATAGGGAGTCTATTCTTGACAAAAGCATTTAACGATTGAGGACAAAGGTACCCTAGCTTGACATAATTTGGAGGTGATTTATTGGTATCCTTCTAGGATTAGTAGTTTGAAGAAATTTCATCTATGAAAGAGTGTGTACCCTTGAATTGCTTCCCTTGTAGATAATTTCCGCCACTTAGATGAGGAAAGTGGCTATTCTTTTGTAGATGCATCCATTACTTCATTTTGTGTGCTTAATGATTGGATGTGTCGCCATTTTGGCAAGCCCCACCTTGCCTTGCAAGAAGGCATCCTACCTCATGGTTGTCTTGTTGTGAGTTGAAGGGGCGGAGTGAGACCCGCTAATTGTCTCATATCGGCTATGTTATTAGGTTAGTTTAAATAATGGTCCTAGTCTTTGTCACCTCTTTACTCGGGACGAGCAAAGGTTCGGTTTGGGGATATTTGATGTGACCATAATTAGAGCATATTTAGTCCCCGAATTAGCCTTGGTCCCATGCTTTTTAGTGCATATTTGGGTCATTTATTGTCTTTAGTTCTTTGTTTTGCATATTCTTTGAGGTTTTGTGTCCTTGGTAGGAAAGGAGTGCAAACCTTGCATTTTCATGGCAAAATGAGGCTAAATTGATTGAATTCAATGACCAAGCATCAAGGAGAGACAAGATTAGAAGGCCTTTGTACATACTATAGTAGATGGGCAATGATGAGAAGAGATCCTTGCATCCCCGAAGAAATCCTCAAGGATTTTATGAAGAAAAAGGAAGAAAAGAAGAAGGAATGAAACTGTTTGACAATCCGTGCGGATTGCCCTGAAGACGCCCATCCCTCACCCACAATCCGAGCGTCTTCCTCAACTGGACGCTCGGGCAAAACCTCCACAAGACGCCCGTCTTCCCCCTCTGGACGCCCGTCCAGGAACGCCCAAATCCGCCCGTCCTGTGCCAAAAACGCCCGGATTCCCAGACAGTACTTTCGTCTTCTACAAGCTTCAAGGAAGGATGCACATCTTTTTCTAAGACCGGCGAAAAAGAGACCGGAGTCTCCCTAGAGACCGGCGATTCCTCAAGGACTTAATCGTCATTTAAGCCCTTAGTAAACCCTAATTTATGTAACTAATCCCCACTATAAATACCCCATTAGTCTAATTAGAAGAGCATGTTCTTCTTAGCAATCTTTAGAGTAGTTAATATCAATCAAATCTCTCTTTAATCTTGTAATCAACATTTAATAAAGTTTTAATACAAGTTTCATTTCCTTAATCTCTCTTTTGTTCATCCTTTATTTTGGGTAATTGAAGATTATTTGGGTTATTATTGGGAGATTGACAACCTTCCAATCAAGCATCAAGTACTTCAATTATTCTTTGCTTTATTATTGGAATCATTAGTAGGTATAATTCTCTTAATCCCTTTTTAATTATTGTTAATTATCTTCATTTATTCATCATGTTTTACTTTGTTGGTATGATTGACAACCTTGCTAGCATGTTCAAAATGATAATGAGTGAGTAGTTTCCTTAGCTAGGGTTAATGGGTAATTAGGGGAAACCAACATGGGGAATGATTCATGCTTAAATTAATATGCTTTCATAGTTTATTTGCTTGCTTGTTGTGATCTCAACTTATGCACATGTTATGTTTGATGAAATGTGATCCTATGAATCCTTGCATTTTTTACACATCACCTATCTTTTCAATGAGACTTGTAAGACATAAACCAACTCGAGTCTCATTAGACCATGCATATAGTTGAGTAGGGAAGATTAAGTCGACTTGTAGGTGTTGTACAATCTAATCGATTCGGCTCCGGGACCCAAACTTTCCTAGGATTGTAAGATATAAACCAACTCAATCCATCACAACAATAATTGCTTGCTTATAATTTGAGAATATGTTTGTATGATCAATTCCCATGAATCCCCTATGACCCCATGACACCCTAGTGCTTTTTATCAATTGTTTACATCTCTTTTTAATCATCTTGCTTGTTTACTTTCATTGCTATTTAGTTTAGTGATCTTCTACTTCAAACCCCGATTGTGACACCCTTAGACACCACTAGTTGCAATAGAAATCTCATCTCAATTCCCGTCCCTTGGGATCCGACCTTTACTTGCCTCTTTACTAATTGTAGAGTTGTTGGTGAAGTTATAAATTATGTTTTGGTCTAGGTGCTCCTAACGACAAGTACTGAAAACTAAACCCCACGAGGGATCACGACCAGCGAGTGAATCCAAAAACCCACCTCTTCAAAGAAGAAATGTATTCGATACATGTTATGAGTTTTTGCAATCCTAAGATAATGTGCAACTTAAGAGATGGTCTTGAGTAGGACATCAATGAGTTGGAATCAATGATTTGATCATGGTATAAAAAATTTCCCGATAAGTCGAGAAGTTGTGTTTATATATGAAGTTTAGTGGGAGTTACGGAAATTTTTAGTAGTCTTATATGTGGAAGACATATTGATCATTGCGAATGATTTAAGACTTTGGAGAAATATAGTACATCTTTAATATCCGGATTTATGGAGATAAATCTACATGATATTAATGTCAAATAAGGAGTCTTATGTTGATAAGATTCATGACTAGTTCAATCGAATTGAACATATTTGATTGATTCCATTTGCTTCCGCTGCCGGATCAATTAAATAAGTAATGATGTATAACACTCCATATACTTTGAGTGTGATGAATTGTTTCAAATCTAATTTAAGTAATAGTTACCAAATAAGCCATAAAGATTACCCTTAAGTGCTTGCAGAAGCATTAACGATGTAAAGCAAAGTGTTTTTGATGCAATTTTGTGTAAGGGTGTTACACAAATGACAATTGACAATTGAGATTGCGCATGGTTTCCGACAAAACCATAATCAAAACACATTAGGATGGTTAAGATACCATTGTGGCTATGTTATTTAAGAAATAGATTTTCTAGAGTCGTTCTAGGCAATAAACAACAATGAGAAATATTTACAACGGAAATTGAGTACACTTGCAATCATGGGATGTGCAAGAGGGATGAGTCCCGCACACTGTGAAAACAGTGGGAGCTATTTTAAGGCAAGAAAGCCTATGTCTAGATTGGATCTAGACACGTACTCAGACAGTTTTGTAATGCAAATGTATATATTACGAAAGGAAAACAAGTATGTAGTAAGGTTGAGTAAGGTACAAGAAGTTGATACAACCTACTAACCAAAGCCTTCTCATAGGCTTAACATGATGAGTCATGTCATATGTCATTTCAATTGCATTGAGATGAACAACTACATATAAGATGAAAATTGATTATAAAAATATGAAGTAGTAATCAAGTATTGACTATTCATATGAGATAATCACATTTGTCGTTCGAGTTTTTAAATCTGAAAACTCCTTTTATACCTTGTTACATCCAAACGGGTTGTAGAGACAATATTGAACCCCGTTAAAGTGAACCCGGATTAACATGGTATTCACCCATAGTCACTTGTATGAGGTGACGTCTCGAAGTGACTAGAGTGTGATGCGATTGATGGCAAGTTCAAGTGCCATAGAGTCATGTGAGATGACTAGTCGATCACATTGGCAGACTATTAGGAACACTTTGTCGGGCCTTATGACCGCTTATAGCGTTCTGGCAAATTTATATTGCCTGGTCGTGGCGAGAGCTACTATAGTATTCTAATGAGTCGATTCTTTTGACTAAAGACTGTTCGCCTAAGATGGCACAGTTTCAGATTAGCTTTGATTTATGTTACTACGACCTTCGTAAATGGGGTCAAATGGGCATATTTTGGGTTATGATGGCTGTGGCTAGTTGAAGGGAATAGTGCGATAGGAATTGTCCACCCCTTTGTCAGGGTTAAAACAATATCTCAGGGCCACTCGAGGAGTAATGAACTGGAAATGCGTGGCCACGCTCGGAAGGTATCTATGGTAGATGATTTCGGTCAATCAGTTATTCTCCAGATCGAGGAAACCACTCTCGATATAATCACTTGCAAGTACGACCTGAAAGACACCTTGCATTGAGTGGGAGATAGTAATAGGACAAGAGAATTGGTGACGCACACTTGTCGAGGACAAGTGGGAGATTGTTGGAATAAGTGTCCTCCGACAATAATGCGATCACAACTGTCGATCATGATGATCACATGTTTAAATCTCATTTTAAGAATACATGTGGGATGTAATATTTTACAGTCAACTGGTCCACACATATCGGTAATGATTGGCTGACTAGAGTTTGACATTACTGTCGTGCGACGGTGGTGATCAGTTGATCCCCTTAGGTCATACCTATAGGGAAATACTCTTAATTGATTATTTAATTAATCGTATGCCGATACGAGTTAATTAAATTGCTTAAAATTGACGGGTGATATTGTGAGTGAAATTAACGTGTCTTATTGTAATTCGATTATATTAGATACGGTCTAAGTAATTGAATTGTTTTATTACTTAGATAAAATTATTGTTTACGAAACAATTGAAATTGAATGAATAATTTATTATAAATACAAGACGTTGTGATTTATAATTCAAATAAACCATTTTGGTACAAGTAATTACGAATTACTAGTCGATTTTGTATATGACATATTTTTATTAGTATGTTGATTTTTAATGTGTTAAAAATGTATAAATGTGAGACATAAACATGTAACATGTTACATGTGACATTGTGACAAAATTGACAAATTGACAAAGATAAAATGGAACCCATTTTATCTTTTATATATACCGAAATTATGGAGGGAGTATGAGGATTAATATTGTGTTTTTTATTTAAATAGGAACATGATTATTACCTCTAGGGACTAGCCTTGCATGCCTATCTTCTTGGGTAGAAAAACAAGCCCATGCATAGGGCACTCTTCCCCCTCCAACCGGTTTTGCATGAGGAAAAGACAAGGGTTTTTCCTCTCTATTATTCATTCATTTTTTTGACATAGAATTTCTAGTGTAAGAAATTACCATTATTCTCTCTACATCTTATGAAAATTCTAGAGAAATAAACCTCACAAATACTCCCTCTTGAACCGATTTTTCAAGAGCAAAAAAAATATAATTTTTGTGTCAATTTTATAGTAAGACTTATATTATTTCTAGGACAAAATAATATTAGTTATTAAGAGATTACTTTGGGTATATGCTTTTGGGAGAGATTCTAAACTTGAATCTTGTTCATCCATTATTGGAAAGCTCAAGAACTAACAAGAAGGAGATCTTGTTGGTGCCCATAAAACCGAAATCATATAGTAAGTGATGTGGGTGATGTCGTCACTCATCCAATCAAACACATTTATAATACTCAACAAACAACTAGTTAGCGGTAAGTCGAGGTCGATCCATGGGACGGTGTGCTTTGGGTTCTAAGTCTATCTATCTCAATTTATGCTAGTGTCACAAGTGATGGGGTTTGTAGTTGTGTTCTAGACTAATAAAAGCAATAAGGTAAAACAAGCAATGAAATAAAGGATGTAAACAATTGATTAAAAGTGCTAGGATATCATGGGGTCATGGGGGATTCATGGTTTTGATCATACAAACATGTTTACAATTATATGCAAGCAATTAGTGTTGTGGAGGAACCGAGTTGGGTTATGTCTTACGGTTCTTAGGAAGAGTTGGGTCCCGGAGCCGAATCGATTAGATTGTACAACACCTACAAGTCGACTTACTTTCCTCCTAATCAACTTCTATGCATGGTCTAACAAGACTCGAGTTGGTTTATATCTTACAAGTCAAGTTGAATAGATAAGAGATGGTTGTAAATGCAAGGATTCATAGGCTTAGCATTTCATCAAACACAACATGTGCATAAAGTTGACATCACAACAAGCAAGCAATTTAATCATGTGAACATATTAGATTAAGCATGAATCAAGCCCATGTTTGTTTCCCCTAATTACCCACTAATCCTAGCTAAGTAACTACTCACTCATTATCACGGGAAACATGTCATTAATGGTGTCAATCATCACAACAAGTATAAACATGATAATAGAATGAAGAAATGAACAATAAAGATTAAAGAGTAAAGGAATTATACCAAACTTGAGGTGATCCAAATAATAATGCAAAGAATAATAGAAGAAACTTGATGATTGATGGAAGGTTGTCAATCTCCCAATAATAACCCAATAATCTTCAATTACCCAATAATAAACTTGAATAATAAACTTGAACAATAATTAAGGAGAGATTAATGTGTAATTTGTGGAAAGATTAAAGAGTAATCTATTCTAATCTACTCCTAATCTAATCTAAAGAAGGATTTTCTACCCAAAAACAACATAAAAAGGATCCCCCCTTTGATTATTTACAAATGGGGTATTTATAGTGGAAATTAGGGAGGATGCATTAGGGTTAACTAAGGGCTAAACTAGTAATTACACTTTTTTAGTTGAGCAAGGAGAAGCCGGTCTCTCTTGAAGGAAGGGCTTCTTTCTTTTTAGCTTGGAGAAGACGAAACTATGCTGTGAAGAAATCCGTGCGTACTGGGGTCGGGACGGCCGGATCCTGGTCAAGGAATCCGAGCGGATTCATGGGAATCCGGACGGATTCTAGTGGGGCAATCCGAGCGGATTAGAGAGCAGGACGCTCGGATTGTGTTGCGGAGACGGGCGGATTTCTTGGTATCCGCTCGGATTCTTCTTCAGCCGTGGTTCATCTTCTTTTCTTCCCCTTTTTGCTCATTTCCATTTTTATTCTTGCGAGATTGGTCTTTAGTCCTTGCTTCCTCTTCATACTAGTCCATCCGTTATCGTCATTAAGCTTCCAAATGTGTATGAAAAGACGGGAATTTCCGCCTTATTATCTCCTTTTCTACAAAACATATGAAATGCGATAGAAAAGCAAATAGGAAGGTTTTGACGGATAAAATGGCCATGAAATGCTATAATAGTATGCAAAATAGGCTCAATTAGGGGACTAAATGTGCGCAAATAATGTTCACATCAAATATCCCCAAACCGAACCTTTACTTGTCCCGAGTAAAGAGGTGACTAAAACTAGACCTTTATTTAAACTATCCTACTAATATAGCCGATATGAGACAATTAGCGGGTCTCACTCCGCCCCTTCAACTCACAACAAGACAACCATGAGGTAGGATGCCTTCTTGCAAGGCAAGGTGGGTCTTGCCAAAATGGCGACACATCCAAACATTAAAGCACACACAAAACAAGTAATGGATGCATCTACAAAAGAATAGCCACTTTCCTCATCTAAGTGGCGAAAATTACCTACAAGGGAAGCAATTCAAGGGTACATAATCCTTCATAGATGCAATTTCTTCAAACTACTAAGCTTAGAAGGATACCAATAAATCACCTCCAAATTGTGTCAAGCTAGGGTACCTTTGTCCTCAATCGTTAAATGCTTTTGTCAAGAGTAGACTCCCTATGGTGTTAGAAACACTGGAGGATCGCGGAATTCCCCCTCTTGCCTAGACAAGAAGAAGGGTCGTCCCCTCTCTACCATGCACAAAAATGGATAAGATGGAAAAGGGATCGATAGTATTTGAGTTTCATTTTGGGAGTTTGCTTTCATTGTTGTTTTTCCCCCCAATTTCATGTGGCATTTGACATTTGAGAACACTTTCTTTGCCATTTCTTTTTGATTTTTGGCATTTCAACACTTGACAACTTTCAACTTTTTGCATTTTCTTTTGAACATTTTCAAAGTCACCCCATATGTAGTGAGGGTGCCTTATATTTGAAGCTTTAGGAGTTCTATTTTTGCTCCTCTTTTCATTTGATGCATTTTTGCAAACTTTCTTTCACTTTTCATTTCTTTGAACTCAAATTGATTTCTTTTTGTTTGTGCCCATTCCCTTTTTGATGACAAAATGTATGGTAGAACATGGATGATGGATAGATGGATGCATGGTTTCAAGGGTCACCTTGGAATAAACGGTAGCCAAGGAGTTATCACACCACAAGGTACTCTTGATTAGGCCTTAAACCATGGGTCAAAGGATACTAGCATGACACATCCTAGGGTGTTTTACAAGTATTCTAACAAGCAAAGTCTTAAGAAGAAAAAACATCTACTAGGGCCTATATACACTTGTCAAGCTTCCCAAGTAGACGGTTTCGCAAAATTTTTCTAACATGCAACTACATGCCATGATGCAACTAACATATAAACATCCTAATGCAAATGATTCTACCAACTAATATGATATATATACTAAATGCAATCCTAAATTCACATTGTTTTTACCGCATCAATCAAAATAAAGCCACATAGTCATTAACATAAAGAGGAAAAAGGAGATTGGAAAGATCATACCATGCGGTCTTCAATATCCTCATGTCTCGGATGTGGCGTAGTCAATCAATGTGAAAAAGGATGAACAAACACAATATATACAAAACAATATATACAAGTCTACACTACAAAGGAAATGAACTTGTTTTTGGATTTTTCAATTTTTCAAATTTTTATGGTTTTTGTTTTTATGAAATTAAAAGACATATTTTTGTGATTTTTTTCGAAATTTTTCAATTTTTATGCATTTTTGGAATATAAATTCCCATCCCCCACTTTATTTTGGACATTGTCCTCAATGTACATGTAGGAGTAGGAATGAAAAAGAAATACATGTTTTTGGATTTTTGATTTTTTTGAAATAAAGTACAAATGCAATGATATGGTATGAATGAATGCATGCTCTAACTAAATGCAATTCTATATGAGATATATAACAAATGAATGCAATCTAAACTATACTAGATGATGCATGATTTCTAGTAAACTATGGTCACTTATGATCAAACCTCCCCAAACCGATTTAAACACTATATCTAGTGTAGAAAGAAATAGGTTTGGTCATTAGTAACTATGCATGAATTCTAGTCTATATGCAACTATCTACATGAACCATGTGAGATATATTACAATGCAAGTTATACTATGTGAACTACCTAATGCAAAAGCAATATGAAATATAATATAAATGCAAGCTAAATGTTATACTAAATGCAATGTAAATATAAAAGAGAGAGGGAGAGATGGATATCATACAAGTGGAAGTGGTGAAGTAGGCCTCTTTCACTCGTCATCCTCATCATAGTCATAGCCATAACCATGAGAGCTTCCGGCTTGATCATGTCCGGGTGCTTGGCCCCAATATCCTCCTTGGTCAAAAGCTCCTTCTTGACCCGAGTTCCCTCCACCTTGGCTAGAATGCCCTCCATCGCCGCGACCCCAAGCTTGGTTCCCATAATTTGGGAACAAGAGCTCCGGTTGTGCCCAAGAGGGTTTAGGACCATCGGGGTCAATATACCCTTGTTGAGCCATGTTATAGTATTGGGGGTAGAGGGCTAGGTAGTTGTCTTCCCTCCCTTTATGCACCCCAAGGTCCACTCTATTCATGAGTGCCATCAAATCATTAATATCCGGGGTGTTGGGGATTGCCGGTTGGAAAGGGGTATGTGGAATAGGGTAAGGTGGGATAGGGACATAAGAAGGTGGGCGCATTTGTATCCCCGGCCCTCCACGAGGTGGTTGACGGCGTGGCTCTTCCCTTTGAGGGGGGTTATCAAGAATTTAGATATCAAGGAGGTAGCTTGGTGGAGGAGAGTATGGACTCAATCGTGGTTCGATGCCCGGTATCTTCCATCCTTCAAGGATCATCGAAGTGCAACCCTTGGTGTACCATTCCACGCTCTCATCTTGAGTGTAGTTGCACCATCGGTGACTATAGAAGATGGTGTGCTCATCAATCAAAGTCCTCCCTTCAAGAGGAACATAGGTTCCTCTGGCATTGAACCCGGGGCAAAGGTGTTTAGCCAACATTGTGATTAGACCTCCCATCACGAAGGTTTTAAGTTGAGATGTCCCTTGAGCAAAGTCATTGAACCTATTGAGTATCTCAAGTGGCGTATTGAAGTTATAACGCCTTACCCCTCGAACATTCAAATGAGACTCAAGAAAAGTTAAGTCGATGATAGTACACCGATCTTGCTCGTACCTCCCATTGATGCATCCGGCTACAAAGCGTTCGGTGAATCGAATCACCGGGTGTTGAATAGCAAATGTATAGCAACGCTTTATATGGGTAAAGTTCCTCCCGGAGATAGCTTTCCAAAGAAAATCCACACTAAAATTATCGGGCTTGTCGGTATAGGCGGTGGGTATTTGAAGACCGAAAACATAGGCAAATTCCTCAAGAGAAAGAACATGGTCTCGGTTGCATAACCTAAACTCCATGCCTAAATTGTTGCGGGCATCCGCCACAATGCGAAGGCTACTCAAGAATTCAAGGGTGAGACTAAGGTAAGTCTCTTCATGAGCATGGAAAAGGTCCCCAATGCCAAGGCCATTGAAGAACGCCTCGGTAGGGTACCTTATCTTAAGGATTTCCAACACCCTAGTGTCAACAAATTGAGTAGGTTCGTATTTCTTACCTAGAAGCTCGACGAAATTTTCGCGGTGGTCGTCGGATATGAAGATCACTTCTTGGAAGTTGTTGAGTTGTTCAATACCGCCCCTCATTATCACATCTCGTGGTGTTGAAGAGGATGATCCCTTGCGCTTCTTTCCGATCGAATCAAACAATTTCTTGGCCTTTCCCTTGGAACTCATGTTGGTGATGGGGGTGATGTGGGTGATGTGGGTTTGGTGATTTTGAGGATTGAAGAGAGTGTTTTAGGGTTTGATAAGATGAGGAAATGAGGGAGAAGGGGGGGTGTTTATATAGAAGAAGAAGGGAATCCGAATGGATAGGGTTGGACCTGACCCGCTTTTCTCGCGTGAACAGTACAATCCGAGCGGATTGCAGACGGGACGGACGGATTCTCGATGGGCAAGACGGGCGTCTTCTGTAGAATCCGCGCGGATTCTAGAACAGAGAGAAATACGTCGGTTGAGAAGCGAGGAACAAGACGGGCGGATTTCTTACGGAACGGACGTCTTGAACGGGACGGGCGGGATTCCTTCGAATCCGGACGGATTATAGCGCAGATTAAAATCTTGCTTCTGGACGTCATTTGGGACGGGCGTCACGTGGATAGGACGGACGGATTGTAAGGGACGGGCGGATTTCTTTGAATCCGCTCGGATTCTTCCTCAGTTTCAGCTTTTTCTTTTCCGTGGGCCCTGGACGGGCGGATTTGCTTGAATCCGAGCGTCTCTGCTTCTTTCTCCTTCTTCTTTCTTCTCTCGTGAAATGATAAACCCCTTTTTCACTGATTTTCTCCTTTTTCCTTATCTTTTCTGAAATTTGCTCATAAATCATGTAAGATGACTCTCTCTCTCTCTTCCCTCTCATGCAAGAAATTAAATGCAAAAATAAAATGTACAATATTATACAAAACAAAGAGGTTCAAGAAATATCTTACAAATGGTGGTTTGAGGTAGGACTCCACCAAACTAGTTCAATTTGTAGAAATTCTTATCCATAGAGCTTAAGGCTCTTAGTATAAGATCGAAAGCTTGTGAACAAGCTCCAAATAAGCATAAGTATGGGTTGCTCCACTTGAAGATGAAATTTGGCCAAGGAAGTTTGTAAAAAGCTCTTTTTCTTGTCTCCTCCTTGGCACTAGAGCTTTCCCGATACTTCAAGTAAATACATCCATGATTCTTGTTAAGATTAAGCATGAAGTGTGGTCCCTTTCCATCCGGGGACTTCCACTTACCAACTTCTCCTTCAATTTTGGTGATGAGGATAGCATTTTGATTCTTCAATCCTTCCAAGGTGGAAGGAGAGTCTTCATGACTTTGATGATTGGATACCGTAGGAGTTGAGATTATGGGTGCCAAATTTTCACAAGTAGCCTCACGAGCAATTTTCTCTTTGAGCTTTTTCACCAAATAACTCTTGTAAGACACTTTGGCTTTTTGAAGAAGATCTAACATATCCTCTTCAATGATCATTGGCTCCATGATAGGTGTCAAGTGGTTTTCATGAAGGATAAAGGAAGGACGTTCTTCTTCATGATAAGGTATCTCAAATGTTTCAAGGATAGGCTCCTCAAGCAAGGTAATATTGTGAATCCCTCCTCTAGGTTCATCATCATTGTTGCTATCTTTACGTAAATCATGAATGGGGGCTTCTTTTAGCTCTTTTTCCAACACCTCAATGTTCACATCAAAGGACGCACCCTCATACTCACAAAGGCTAAGAGTATTTGGCCTACTCAACCTCATGTCTTCATCATCAAATACCACACTTTCATACTCACAAGAGCTCAAGGAGTTTGGCTCTTCCCACTTCTCATCTTCCATATCAAAGGTCACTACTTCAAGCTCGCATTTATGCTCAATACCCAAAGAATGGTGGTGGGTGATTGCTTGGAATTCTTTTAATTGGGCAATTTGAATCCCCAATTCCTTTCTTTGGATAGCGATGTTTTTAAGAACATCTTCTTCCTTTCGGCTCTCTTCTAGCATTTGTTTGAAGAAGTTTTGTTGGTCTCCCATCATTTGGAGGATCATGTTTTGAATGGGTTCATTTCTTTGTTGTGGGTGGGTGTGAAAGTGGTTGTATTGTGGCATTTGAAGTTCATTGTGAAATGGGTATTGGGTGGGTGGTTGTTGTTGATATTGGGTGTGGTAATTTTGATGGGAAAAATTGGGGTAGTGGTTAGGATTTTCATTGTACAAATAGTAAGGTAGGTTTGTGTTGACTTGCTCCTCAAACTCCCCATACCCATAGTCATACTCAAAAGATCCACCACATACTCCATAAACCAAGTCTTGAGTCATCATAACTAAGACAAGGAGATAACTACAAACATGGAAACTACACGAAAATGGTAAGAACAATCCTTGAGGAACAAGTTCCTCAAGGTGAAAGCAAAATTAAAATAGACAAACAAGTAAGAACTTAATCACATAGCACCATCCCCGGCAACGGCGCCATTTTGATGAGAGTGTCGTCGGGGCTCTCAATCAAACACATTTATAATACTCAACAAACTACTAGTTAGCGGTAAGTCGAGGTCGATCCATGGGACGGTGTGCTTTGGGTTCTAAGTCTATCTATCTCAATTTATGCTAGTGTCACAAGTGATGGGGTTTGTAGTTGTGTTCTAGACTAATAAAAGCAATAAGGTAAAACAAGCAATGAAATAAAGGATGTAAACAATTGATTAAAAGTGCTAGGATATCATGGGGTCATGGGGGATTCATGGTTTTGATCATACAAACATGTTTACCATTATATGCAAGCAATTAGTGTTGTGGAGGAACCGAGTTGGGTTATGTCTTACGGTTCTTAGGAAGAGTTGGGTCCCGGAGCCGAATCGATTAGATTGTACAACACCTACAAGTCGACTTACTTTCCTCCTAATCAACTTCTATGCATGGTCTAACAAGACTCGAGTTGGTTTATATCTTACAAGTCAAGTTGAATAGATAAGAGATGGTTGTAAATGCAAGGATTCATAGGCTTAGCATTTCATCAAACACAACATGTGCATAAAGTTGACATCACAACAAGCAAGCAATTTAATCATGTGAACATATTAGATTAAGCATGAATCAAGCCCATGTTTGTTTCCCCTAATTACCCACTAATCCTAGCTAAGTAACTACTCACTCATTATCACGGGAAACATGTCATTAATGGTGTCAATCATCACAACAAGTATAAACATGATAATAGAATGAAGAAATGAACAATAAAGATTAAAGAGTAAAGGAATTATACCAAACTTGAGGTGATCCAAATAATAATGCAAAGAATAATAGAAGAAACTTGATGATTGATGGAAGGTTGTCAATCTCCCAATAATAACCCAATAATCTTCAATTACCCAATAATAAACTTGAATAATAAACTTGAACAATAATTAAGGAGAGATTAATGTGTAATTTGTGGAAAGATTAAAGAGTAATCTATTCTAATCTACTCCTAATCTAATCTAAAGAAGGATTTTCTACCCAAAAACAACATAAAAAGGATCCCCCCTTTGATTATTTACAAATGGGGTATTTATAGTGGAAATTAGGGAGGATGCATTAGGGTTAACTAAGGGCTAAACTAGTAATTACACTTTTTTAGTTGAGCAAGGAGAAGCCGGTCTCTCTTGAAGGAAGGGCTTCTTTCTTTTTAGCTTGGAGAAGACGAAACTATGCTGTGAAGAAATCCGTGCGTACTGGGGTCGGGACGGCCGGATCCTGGTCAAGGAATCCGAGCGGATTCATGGGAATCCGGACGGATTCTAGTGGGGCAATCCGAGCGGATTAGAGAGCAGGACGCTCGGATTGTGTTGCGGAGACGGGCGGATTTCTTGGTATCCGCTCGGATTCTTCTTCAGCCGTGGTTCATCTTCTTTTCTTCCCCTTTTTGCTCATTTCCATTTTTATTCTTGCGAGATTGGTCTTTAGTCCTTGCTTCCTCTTCATACTAGTCCATCCGTTATCGTCATTAAGCTTCCAAATGTGTATGAAAAGACGGGAATTTCCGCCTTATTATCTCCTTTTCTACAAAACATATGAAATGCGATAGAAAAGCAAATAGGAAGGTTTTGACGGATAAAATGGCCATGAAATGCTATAATAGTATGCAAAATAGGCTCAATTAGGGGACTAAATGTGCGCAAATAATGTTCACATCAGTAAGAACAATGATTTCTTCTCTTATCTTATTTATGTTTGCATGCATAAGATCTAGATTTAATTTTATGACTAAATTAAATGTCACATATATGAATATGTAAATTAATGAGATTAATTATTTCTAACAGCCAATCCCCACCAAAATCCCGCTCATCAACGAGCGATAACCCTGTCCCTTAATGTGCACATCCCCTCCCGTGGCGGGTTCCACGGAGGGCGAACTAGGGCGTGAAGCCACTCCCGCAAGTGACCACCACAAACATCATAACACCATCACAACCATCACAACACCACCACACCATACTCCAGCGATGATCAGCGAACCACAGTCATACACATTACCACAAAGCATCTCAAATCAATTAAGCACAACTGAGTAGGGAAACCCTACCTTTTCGCAATCCGCTATGCTGGAATCAGTCATACAATATGCATAACAAATACCACATCTTCACCTACCACAATGATAAACAACAATCAACACACGTCCGATGACCAAACCCTAAACCCCCAAATTAACCCAAACTGGAGTTTGTTAACTTATAAGAACGACAATAGATCAATAAGAATGAGACACTTACTACGACGATTGACACGGAATAAGATGCTAGAACCCACAATCGATGACCTTTGCCTTGGAATTGATGAAGATGATTAGAGGAGAATGAAACATAGTTTATGTTTTGGAAGAAATGGCTTTAGAAACTGACGAACAATTATATATAATCTCTAATCATTTTAATAAAAACCGCGGAAATAACACCCGTCAGACCGGGTACTCGGTCGAATATAGACTATACTCGGCCGAGTACCCTGTACTCGGTCGAGTATTCCACATACTCGGTCGAGTGTTCCTGGGCAGTAGCCAAACCCGGATACACGACACACTTTACTCGACCGAGTAGGCCATACTCAGCCGAGTACCACTTAGGAAAACCGTAGTATTACATCGACGGTTTGTGATAATTCTCATTCGAGATGGGTGGTCGAGGGTGGAGATGGTGGCCGGGGATTGGGATGGGTGTGTAAGATTCATTAATCTCTTATTAGACATTTCTAATAACTATATAAATTTAGTTTAGTCATAAACTAACTAGATCTTATGCATGCATAACAAAATAACATAAAGTAAGAAGAAATCGATTAACTTACATAAAGGGCCGAATGGTTATACTAATTGGACACTTTCCAAATTAGTCTTCTTAAGAAAATCCTAGTGCTCCAAGGATGAACTTAGATTCAATATTGGAATCTACTCCTCAAGGATTTGTACCAAGATAACCCACTTAATACATGTACTAATTTGTAACTAGAAATTAGTATACGTGTCCCTTAAATTACTAATATATGTATATTACTACTTCTAGTAATATGATGTAAATATTAGTGTTTGAATGATATTTTCATGTAGTATCTCAAAACAATTTTAGAGTATTTTTGGTTGAGAGATCAAGAGAGCACACTAGAATGAATAATTCTCCCACTACCATAAGAAAAAACAATTCTTATCATAAAAGAGGAGAGAGGGGCCGGATGGTGTGGGGTAGTATGCCCAATGCATGCTCAAGATTGTTCTTCTCAAGAATTAGGCATGCATACCTATGAATAGTAGGGCATGATTATGTTTTTGTTAATTAAATGAACAAAACACAACCTACCCCTTAAACACCTTATTATACACGGCACCCACAAGCTTAAGATGGTCCATTTTAAGTTTGTCAATTGTCAATTTGTATAGTGTGACATATTGGACATGTTACTAGACATGTTATTTAATAATGCATTTTTAACTTATTAAAAATCATTATATAAACAAAATAAATAACATACAAAAATTTACTAGTAATTCATGATTACAAGTACTTAAAATGGGTCATAGAATTATAAATCACAACAACTTGTATTTATAATAAATCATTCATTTTTATTTTAATTGTTTCATAAACAATAAATAAACCTAAGTAATAAAACAATTTGATTACTTAGTACGAATCTTATTTAATCGAATTACAATAAGATACGAATTCTCACTCACAAAAATCATCCGTTCAATTTTAAGAAATTAATTAACTTGTATCAACATACAATTAATTAATTAATCAATTAAGAGTGTTACCCTAGAGGTATGACCTTAAGGGATCAACTGATCACCACCGGCATACGACAGTAATGTCACACTCTAGCCAGCCAATCATTACCGATTAATGTGGATCAGTTGACAATAAAATATTACTTTCCCTCATGCATTCTTATTATGAGATTTAAACATGTGATCGCATTATTGTCGAGGACACTTACTCCAACAATCTCCCACTTGTCCGCGACAAGTGTGCGTCACCAATTCTCTTGTCCTATTACTATCTCCCACTCAATGCAATGTGTCTTACAGGTCGTACTTGCATTTGATCATATCATGAGTGGTTTCCTCGATCTGGAGAATAACTGTCTGACCGAAATTATCTACCGTAGATACCTTCCGAGCGTGGCCACGCATTTCCAGTTCATTACTCCTCGAGTGGCCTTGAGATATAAGATAACCCTGACAGGGATGGACAATTCCTATTGCACTCTTCCCTTCGAATAGCCACAGCTCATCAAGACCCAAAATATGCCCATTTGACCCCAATTACGAAGGTCGTAGAAAATAAATCAAAGTCACTCTGAAACTGTGCCATCTTAGGCGAACAGTCTTTAGTCAAAGAATCGACTCATAAGAATACTATAGTAGCTCTTGCCACGACCAGCCTATAAAAATAGCCAGAACTCTATAAGCGATCATTGCCCGACAGAGTGTCCCATACAGTCTGCCTATGTGATCGACTAGTCATCTCTCATGACTCTATAGCACTTGAACTTGCCATCAATCGCATCACACTCTATTTACTTCGAGATGTCACCTCATATAAGCAACTAGGGGCCAATACTATGTTAATCCAGTTCACTTTAATAGGGTTTAACGTTGTCCTTACAACCTATTTGGATATAACAAAGTAATAGAAGAGTTTTTAATAAAACTCAAACGATGAATGTATTATCACTTATGTAAAATTGATACCATATTAATTACTACATAATCTATAATCCATATTAAATATTGAATACAACTATACGTCTCAACTTAATTGAAATGGCATGACTTATCACGCTTAGCCTATGAAAAGGCCTTGGTTAGTAAGTTTTAGCAACACTTTGCACTTTCCCTAACCTTATACCATTTCCCTTTGTATACTCTTTATATAACAACGTTTTGAGTACCTGTCCAGATCCAATCTAGAGATAGGTTCCTTAGCCTTGGAATAACTCCCACTGTCCTCACAGTGTGTAGGGATAGGACCTTCGGTTGTTGGAACGAACTACCATGGTTCCTCCAATTCATAAAACCGAATCCTAATATCATCCCTTCCTTCTTGCATATCTCATTATTGCAAGTGTACTCAATTTTCGTTGTAAATCTCTCATTGTTCTACTGTCTAGAGCGTTTCTAGCAGATATCCTCCTTAAATAATATAGCCAAGATGGTTCTCTAACTATCCTTATGTGTTTAGAACATGGTTTTTTTGTGTGTAACTCCTTGCACATAAATCCATCTCAGTTCTAAATGTTTAGCTTCATTTCTTTAGTGCTCCAAGAGTACTAACCAATTAACTATATGGCTATATAGAGACTTCTTCTCAAAAATTTGATTTGTAACTTTTCGTCATACTCCAAGTATACGAAATTTAAGAATGTTAATACATCTAAGCGTAATGAATTAATCCCGCAGCGGAAGCAAGTGGATTCAATTTCTACATGTTCAATACCTTTGAACTTGACTAGACTCTTATCAATATAAAAATATTCATTTAACGCCAATATCCTCTTAGAACTATCTTTATAGGTCTGGATCCCTTAGAGATGTATTATTCCTCTCCTAAGTCTTTCATTATTCACAATGATCAATATGTCCCTTACATATAAGACTAATAACACCACATTACTCCCACTAAACTCCATGTATAAACAGAATAACTCGACTATTCGAGAAATGTTTATCACATGATCAAAACATACAATTTAACTCTTTGACATCTACTTAAGACTTCCTCTTAAGTTTGCATCCTACTTTAGGATAGTTGCGATTTTACAAAACTCATGCAAGATGATTTTAAAATCCAACTATATAAAATCATATCCGAATACAATGAAGCGTTGTTGTTGCGCGCAAAACCCTTTGCCACCAACCAACCAAGCTTAATAACCATTTTCATGTTCATGCTCATTTCGGACTTTTGCGGAGTTGAAACTAGATAAAGTATCTTAATAAGTTGCAGGTTTGTTAATTTTAAAAATAACATGACTTCTGTCTACTTATATTTTGAAGAAATAATTACTGATTTTTTACCAAGAAGGAACATCTTCCTACATCTTATTCTCAGTTTGTGGCTCTTGAACATTTTCTCCCACTCTGTCTATAAGAAATAATACTCTTTTCTCTAATAGACAGCATCACGAACCACAAACTCTTTGTTCTTGTGATCATGTAGGAAGAAAGACCACACGTTCATTATCGAAACAAGCTACAATTTAGGTACCATGCCTAACCATGTCACATATGAAATGTAGATGATTGCTTTAATTATGTTTTGTTTTAGTGGAATAAGTAAATACTAGACAAATTGTGATAGAAACTACTTCCAACTTTATAGTAAAGATTCAATCATATCGTATAGGATTCTTTGTCACTTTCTAATATTATGAAGGTGAACTTGTGATACCATATCACACTCCTTTTGGTGCATATAAAAGTCTTCACTTCATTGTTCCCTATATTAACAAAGTACTAATACTTTGGTCATAATCTCTAAGTTTTGATACTTTTAAACAGTCATTGAACTTATTCAAAGAATTTCTCTTCTTACCTCATTAAGTAGATACCAAGTATCTACCTAGTTCGTTGGTAAAAGAGATGAAGAAGTAATAACCCTTTCTGATTGAATTGTATTCAACCATACACATCAAAGTGTAAATAGGGCGAATATCTTGCTATATTCATAATTCTTTTCTAGAAAGAATTCATGAATTAATCTTGCTTTGAATACAAGATTCACACATACCAAGAGATTCCCTATCAAATGGTTTGGGACACTAGTCAAAACTAGTCTCTATGAGCAATTTCAATCGAGAATCGAGAAATAATGGGGTTCACCAATTTGAGTCATATACAATATATATGACATTTGTTTTAGTTTGAATATAATTACCTAGATATGTATGGTTTCACCATAACCTTAATCGTGATATGTAAGGGCACAACACTTGTTTTAATTGCACAATAGTGAAACCCTTTGCGTTTTTCTACAAAAACTTGAATTATATTCTTATTTAGACTTAGTGTACATCATAACAATTATTGAAGTAAAATTCTAAATACAAAACTAAAATGAATACACTATAACACTTATATGTCCATGGATGAAATGGCGACTACCCTAGTTCCATTCATGTAAATATCTGAATTTATTCTTGCTAGTCGTCGTACGATAATTCAATGTTAGGATTCTAAGGATTTTAAAAAACCCTCGGATTGTGTTATGAACACATCCTCCTCTAAATACCCATTTAGAAAGGTGGTTTTTGACATCCTTTTGCCATATTTCATAATCATGAAATGTGGTATTTTCTAACATTGTTCACAAATTTGTATCAAATACTCATGACGTGATAATTCGCAAGAAGGCTATGTCAATGTCATACATATTCAATAAGGAATATGTTGGTGTCACACGAACAACTTCCTTGATCTTTACTTATTAGGGATTTGTCTCTATTTTAGTATCTAACACCTTCTCTTTCGAGCCTAGTTCTATCCTTAACAATTAAGATAGATACTTTACTTCTTATTGCTCCCACTCACTTCAAGAATTTCTACTTGATGAAGACTTATCTTCATATAAATTCCTAATTAATCCTTTACAAGGATGAACTCTATTGTGGTATTTGGTTAATCAAAATTTCTAACAAATTAATTTACCAAGTTTACATTGTCATGTGCTTAACAACTTAAGTGTTTTGATGACAAGTGTTTATTTGAGCAATAAGACTTTTGAACCATGGATGCATAGAAGATATTATCAAAACATATTTTGATCAAGTACTACTTCTATTCATATTCTTCACAAGAGAATATAGGTATGTAAGGAATTTTAAGATGTTAATCTTATAGTTGCATAGGACGATTCCTATCGAGTTCTATGGAATAGAACGATTCCTATGGATCTAGTCCACAACCTATGATACGATTCATTTTAGAAAGAGATTCTATTTGTCGTAAGTAATAGTGGTTTAGCGGAGACTCGTGTTACAATCGAATTGATATCATATATGTTTAGGAGCGATAATAAAGAACATAAAACAACGAAATAGTGGGAAAATCAAATATTCATCGTTATATATAAAAACATTTAAGAATATTTTAGCATTTATATAGTGACCTCTACCCAACTATTATAAATGATCCCGAGATCCAAATTCATATTAACTCGGGCACGGTGAGCCGATACATCCCTAATCAATATAACTCGGTGGATTAACTTTTTAATCGATTCTACTTCTAGAACTCTCGGTCGATAAAATTACTTTAATATTTATCTTAAGCCCGGAATACATGCGGCTACGGTCGCGAATACTTCCGTTGAGCTCTATCCAAATTTCGATGTAGTAACAATTTACCATCCATTTACCCAACGTAACACGTTTAGCACCCCGGTAAGCCGAGTCTACTTCCTTATGAAATTGGGATTCATGGTTCGACTATTTGGTAAGGCTAATTCTCAATTATTATTTAGTGAGAGGTCTTGTCAATTTATTATCTATCTCCTTTTAAGTGAACTAAAGCGGTGAACTACGATAATTATAATTGACACGGTCGATGGCTCGATTAAAAATAATATGCATGTGTAGTTATGGCGATTTGGCTATGCATGCAAACATATAAAACAAATGCAAAGCAAAAACATTATATTCCTAGTATGGCCTTCCTAAAATAGTAAATCTAATAAACTATTTACAAACTCGAAAACCAACTACATTGGTCCCTTGAACTTCATTTGGCACGCACTCCAAGGCAACACCGTCTTTGTCGGAACGCCTTCCCGGGATAAAAAAAATTACATAGCTTTTCTACTTTATACATTATAAAAACAAAAACAAAAATAAAATAAAAGTGATACGAGATCACATTAATTACAACCGACTCGATATCCTCATTCATTTCGGGAAATATCAATTAAAAACTAAGGCTATACTAAGTACAAATTACATAATTCAAAATTATGTAAAATATAAAACATGGCATTCATAAAAATGAAGCATTAATATATGTATGAAACATGTCATGTGATGTGCCAAATCGCCCTATTTAAGCTAATATCATATATTCGGTCCGGTTTTATGGATAATTGTGATTATTAACTTATTAAAATCACACAATATTACATAAATCAAATCTATGGCCAAGTTAATTACCCCAACCTATTTAGGACTCAAAAATTTAGTCTTCACTAAATATTTGACAATAATTCAACTTGATATTTTTATTATTGCTCTTTAAACACTTTTATTCATAATAATAAAGAAATAATTCCCAATAAGTCATAAAAATTCGAAAATTTCAAAATCATAATTTTGTATATTCTGGAAAATTCCCAACATTCCAAAATTTTTAATAAAAATTTGCCCGTAGAATATATGTAATTCATTTCACAAATAAACCGCATAATACATAACTTTAACCTTTTAATTCCAAATTAAACATAAAATTATGTAAAAAGTAAAATTTAAAAATTTGAATATTCTAGATAAATTTCCAGATCCTGGAAATGACAAATTTTCAACCCTAAAAAATGAATTTATAATTATGACTATTTAAAGTTGCTATTTATCAATTTTAGAATATAAAAATCAATAATCATACAAATCAAACGAAATTTGACATGCAACTTTAGATCTGATGTAACACCCGCGAATTTTCTGTTTTGGCATTTATAATTTAATTAGCCATTTTATTATTTTATTTATATTTTGAATCCGTTTTTATAAAAATGCGGCTTTACATGTATAATAATGTTAATATTAATAAAAATATCCGTCTTAAGTTTGTAGTAGGTTTAAAACGTATTTTAGTGGAAAATCGACTCAATTTAAGGTTTTGGGCTTAGGATGACCATTGGGCCTTTCTTTTATTTCTTCCCCTCCACCAATCCTACACTCAAAACCCTATCTTCTTCCTTCTACTCTAAAATTTCAGCAACTTTCCTCAACAAACAAACATAAAACACCATTGTTACACAACTTCCACCTCCTTCATTAAAATGGCCATAAAACCTTCGTTTCTTATCGGTTTTCAACGATTTTCGCGCCTATCTCTTCCTCTCCTCGCCCTCCATCTTCCTAGGTAAGAAAGATCTTGACTTTCTATTTTGGGTAAAATTTACCGGTTAGATATTAATATGTGGGGTCAAAGTGATCGTCTATGACTTTGGGCAAATAAAGAAATCGATGAGCAAAGATAGAAAACAACGAAAGAAAAAGTGTAACACGAGAGAATTTTGGTGACGCGGAAAACCCGTTGTGGGAACAACCGCGGGGGGAGTCGGAATCCCGCCAAGTATTTTCACTATGACTTTGAAGATTTTGGTAGCAAGCAAGGAAATACAATGGTGTTTCTTTTAATAATCGACAAGAACGAATTTCGCAGTGGAGTATATGCCAATGTAGCTGTGTGATATTTTCGTCCCCTTCCTGACTGATTTCCCTTCCCTTTTATAATTATCCTTCTAGGGTTTTGATTGCAGCAGGCTCCTCCGGGTCAGGCTCCTAGCATCCAGGGGCCGTTACCTGAAAAGTAGGGAGCCGTTACTTTGACTTCTTCTTCTGCCACGTTTTACACATATCATTTATGTGTGTTTCTTCAAGATAATCAAGTGGTCCTCCTATCGCCACGTCAACGATCCTTAAGCCTTGATACTGCCCCGTTAGTTCATGCCACGTGTCCATTGATAAAATTTGCAAATTTTATCCCCAACAATTGCCCTCAAATTCCTGGGCAAGTACACTTGGGCGGGAATTTCAGTCTCCTAAGCCGTCAAAAGTTTATTGACGTGACTAGACTGGACTTTTCAGTTTCTTGGACTCTTCAACTGCTATACCCCATTTATTCTCCAACCGCCCACTTGCTTCCCTACTCCCCATAACCTCTTTTTATACCTTTTTCTTCTTTATTTTGTTTTACTTTTCAACCTTCCCAAAATCTTTCTTTCTTCTTCATCTTCTCAAGCCACTTTGTCTCCTTTCCAGGTACTTTTCGTCTTCCTCCCTTTTCTTTTTGTGATGGCTCGAAAAAACACTCGCTCTTCTAGTTCTTCTGTTCCAAGTTCTAATCCTGACGACTTGTTTCCTTCAACCTCGATTCTTACCCCTATACACTCTTGTGATTCTGAACTGGAGTCGACTGACCTTGCCTTGATTAGGGAGTGGTTTGGGTTTTCTGATGAAGTGGTGGTGCATGTACCACTACCGGGTCAGAGAGCGGATTTTCGTAGGCCGGGTTGGACTTGTTTGTACTATTACCCCTTTTTTCTAGGCTTAAGATTTCCTTTCCCAAAATTAATTCAAGATTTCCTTCGTTTTAACAACCTCGCCGTGTGTCAAGTTTCTCCTTACGCTTGGCGTACTTTGATTCCTCTTTGCATTATGAATGAGTTGTATGATTCCGGGATTGATCTCGGGGATTTGGGTCATCTCTTCACTGTGAGATCCCTGGGGCACGGCCAAGTGACCTTGCGCGTTAGGGAAAATGCGGAACACTACATAATCTTTCCTCCAAAACCCAACGATGCCGACTGGTTCCGTCGTTTCATTTTCGTGGAAATTAGTTCTCTCCCTCCTCCAGTTGACTTTTTGTTTTCCGAGTGGAGACCCACTACAGGTACTTGGTACCTTCTATTGCTTGTTCCTTTGCTATTTGCTTTCTTACTTTCCTTACTTGCTTTTTTGCGCAGGTTTGAACCGTCTAATTCCTTCATCAGACGAGGTAGCTTCCTTGACGAAGCTTTTTGGTCTGTCTCCTGAGAAACGTTCTTTTAACCGTTTGCTTGGCTTTTCTTTTGGTGTTCCAACCTCTGTCGTGGAAGAAGAGGAAGAAGAAATGTCGTCTGGTATGATCCCCTTCTTCTCCTTGCTTTTCGCTCTTTGTTCCAGCTTCCTGGTTTTCCCTGGTTCCTGAGTGTTCCTGGTTCTTAGATTCTGCTAGGCCCAAGGTTACTTTGCAAATGATATTGGCTCGGAGGAGGAAGAGGGCTACTGGAGGTGCCCCCAAGCCTGCCTCTAAGAGAAAGAACGAGTCTTCTTTTGATGCTGAGGCTGCCTGCTAAAAAAAGCCTGCTACTTCTTCTGATTCCATGCCCGTTGAGGTTACACCTCTGGCGTCGCTGCCTCCTGAGAGTAGGGAAGTTCCCACCCCCAAGGCTCCTAGCACTCCTCTTCCCAAAATGACTCTAAAGCTCCCAGAAGGGTTCGGCAGGTCCAGGGCCCTTGGTCACTGGCCTTACCTGGAGCGGCTGATGCTTCCTGGTCCTCGCTCGTCGCTGGAGAAGAGGCCTCTAAAAGAGATGGCAGATCTGGAAGCTGAGCATGCCTTTGAGGTAGAGCTTTTTCCCTTCTTCTTCTTTTTCTTTTTTTTTTTTTTTTTTGTACTGAGGATTTTCTCTCTTCCTGCCAGTCGCTGCAGATATCCCTCCTTATTAGGGAGAAACTTGCTAAGCTGGAAGATGACGTATGCCTCCTGCAGACGGATAAAAGGGAGCTTCTTGACCAGCTGGATGAGGAAATAAAGGAAAAGGCTGGTCTCCGAGGGGAGGCTGATTCAGTACGCATCAGCCTGAAGGAATCTGAGGAGCGGCTTGCCCAAGTTCTGGAGGTTAACAACTCTCTGACTGCCGAGAACAAGGTCCTGAAAGAAAAGAAAGCCAATCTATCCAAGGCCCTGACTGATGCTGTCGCTTGCTCTTCTTGGGAGATGAAGATCGCTTGCATCAGGGAGTTTCAAGAGGGGAACCACCTGTCTTGGGATCTGGAAGAGGAGGAAAGGTTGTTTGCTGATTCCTTTCCCGAGAAGGTTGATTTGGGGATTCTGTCGGATTTTGAGATTGACGCCTTGGAGGACGATGGTTTTTCTGCTGCCGAGGAGGAAGAGGTTCAGGGGGAAGCCCATCCAGAGAACAACTCCACTATTCAGCCTGCTCCCAAAGATGTTCCGGCTTCTACTACAGAGGTGGAGCATGTTCTGCTTGACTGATGTGATTCCTGAACCTGCCTCCTGTCTATTTTCAGTTTTCATGTTCTGGGCCCTGTGTGGCATAAAACTCTGTTAGTTTCTGTTTTTTGGATAATCCGTTTGCGTATTTTGGCTCTGCTCAAGGGAGTAGAGTGTATTTTGGTATTTTCGCCTTATAGGGCGTATTATGACTATGCTGCCGTTTTTCAGGCGTATTAATATGCGGCCATTTCAGGCGTACCTTTACTTTATCGTGCGTGCACTTCCTTCTTTATTGTTTTGCCGGCTTCATTGATTGGAGGCTCTGGGATCAAGTTACCCCTCGGTTCAGAGGAGCCCCGCTTGCGTGGGTACTAAGTACTGCAGGAGCTTAGTTCATCCGGTTTGTGGGTACTTAGCCACAAATTTATGCTTCTCTGTGTAGGGACATAGAACTCCACCAGATTAGTTTTTGCAGGTTCCTATCTTTTAGAGCACGAAAATTTTAGAGTAGGCTCGAGGCGTACTTTTGATAAAACTTATATTTTAAGGTAATTTGTTTAAAGCATACTGAAAATTTAATTATAACCCGATAGCTTGAAGTCAAAAGATTTAATTGGAAGTTCTAAAAAGGATTTTAAAGTTTTATTGAAAATTGAGGCTCTTGGAAAGATAAGAACACTTTTAACAAAACCTGGAACCTGGCGGGGTCGTATTGCATGTCTGGTTGCTGACTGTTCTGGTCACTTTAGATATAATATTTCTTTAGGTGGACGATATTCCACGATCTGGGGACCATTTGCCCTTCCATTGTCATGAGCATGTAGGCTCCATTTCCGACGATACTTTCCACCTGGTACGGTCCTTCCCAATTGTAGGCAAATTTGCCTGCTCGCTGGTTTTTGGTGTTCTGGAAGACTTTCCTCAAGACCAGGTCTCCTACTTGCAGGGTCCTGACCTTTACATTTTTGTTGTAACTCCTGGCTACTGTCTGTCTGTACGAAGCCATCCTGATCTGGGCGCTGGTTCTGAGTTCATCCACAGTGTCTAGACTGCTTGCCATTTCCACCTGGTGTCGTTCTTCTGTCAGGCACCCGTATCTGTGGGTAGGCACCCTAACCTCTGAAGGAATAACTGCCTCCGCCCCGAATACCAGGCTGAAAGGAGTTTGCCTTGTCGCCACTTTAGGGGTGGTCCTGTCAGCCCATAGGACTAGTGGTAGCTCCTCTGCCCACTTGCCCCCAATCTCTTCCAGCTTCTTTCTTAGGTTTTCCACTATAATTTTATTGCTGGACTCTGCCTGGCCATTGGACTGAGGGTTCCTGGGGGTAGATTTATGCAATGAGATGTTCCATCTAGCACAAAATGCTTCTGTCTTATTGCCAATAAACTGAGATCCATTATCGCATATTATTTCAGATGGAAAACCAAACCTACAGATGATGTTGCGTTTAATAAAAGATATCACCTGGGCCTCGGTAACTTGGGAGAATGACTCTGCCTCTATCCATTTGGAGAAGTAGTCTGTCATGGCGAGCATGTAGACCTTGTTTCCTGGTGCCTTGGGCAGCGGTCCCACTATGTCCATTCCCCATTTCATAAAGGGCCATGGTGAAATAACAGGGTGCAGAGGCTCTGCAGGCTGGTGGCGGACTGGTGCATGCCTTTGACAGGCATCACATTTTTTCGCGTATTCCATAGCATCCTTGCGCATCGTGGGCCAGAAGTATCCCTTCCTGAGGGCCTTATTGGACAGGCTCCTGCCCCCTGCATGGTTTCCACATTCACCACTGTGGATAGCATGCAAAACAGCCTGGGCTTCTTCCTTACCCAGACACCTCAGGTAGGGTCCTGCGAGGGATTTCCTGAACAAGACACCATCAATCAGCACAAATCTGGAAGCTCGCATTTTAAAGCTTCTTACCTCCTTTTTATCTGCTGGAAGTATGTCATTTTGCAACCAATCTTGGTAAGGCTTTCTCCAATCCACCTCTTCCTCCTGGCTGGTGGTGTTGGTTAACACGCCTTCTTCCTGTGATTGAAGTGAGCCGGCTGTGCTTTCGTCGTTTTGTCCTGCTTTTGATATTGCAGGTTCCAGCACGTGGACGATAGGTATGGTAGAGATTGTACCTGATTTGAACGTTGCCCCCAGGTCAGCTAAGGCATCAGCCTCCACATTCTGGTCCCTGGGGATTTGCTTAATGTTGAAGGTCTGGAACCTGAGTTTCAGCTCTTGCGCTATTTCCAGGTAGGCCATCATAGTGGGATCCCTAGCTGCATAAGAGTTATTTACATGGTTTACGATAAGTTGGGAGTCCCTGTATACCTGGAGGTGCCTGATTTTTAAGTCTAGAGCCAGCTGCAGACCCAAGATCAAGGCTTCATATTCTGCCTCGTTATTGGTGGCTTTGAATTCGCACCGAACTGCCTGGACCAGCAGGTCCCCTTGGGGCGACTTAAGGACCAGACCAACTCCTGCTCCCTTGATGTTGGAAGCTCCGTCTACATTCAGCTCCCACATCTGCTCCCCTTTGTCTTCCTCCAGAGTGAGGATGTCTTTTTCGGCCTGCGCCTGGAGGGACGGGGAAAAGTCGGAGACAAAGTCTGCTAGAGCCTGGGACTTGATTGCTGCCCGAGGTTCGAATTTCAGATCGTAGCCACTCAGGTGTATGGACCATTTGGCCATTCTGCCTGATAACTCTGGTTTCCTCATTATAGTCTTAAGAGGATAGTTAGTTACGACAGAAATAGTATGGGATTCAAAATAAGGTCGCAACTTATAGGAAGCTGTGACTAACGCAAGTACAAGTTTTTCGAGTGAGGTGTACCTGGTCTCTGCAGGCAGCACAGACTTACTGACGTAATATACTGGATGCTGTACACCTTCTTGCTCTCGAACTAACACTGCACTGACAGCTACTTCCGTTACTGAGAGGTACATAGACAAGGGCTCTCCGGGTTCTGGCTTCGATAGGAGTGGTGGAGTGCTCAGATATCGTTTCAGCTCGCTGAGTGCTGCCTCATGCTCCTCCGTCCACTCAAACTTCTGGCTCCTCCTCAGGATGTCATAGAACAACCTGCATCTATCAGAGGACCTTGCTATGAACCTATTTAGAGCAGCTACCCGTCCCGTTAGGCGTTGCACGTCCTTCGGCTTTTAAGGTGACTCTAGCTGGAGTATGGCCTTGATTTGATCAGTGCTGGCTTCTATCCCCCTCTGAGTGACCATGTATCCTAGGAACTTCCCACTGGAGACTCCGAAAGTGCACTTTGATGGGTTCAGCTTCATTTTATATTTTCTCAGGGTGCTGAAAGTGTCAGCCAGATGTTCAACGTGCTGGGCAGCTTGCTTTGATTTTACCACCATGTCGTCGATGTATACCTCCATGGTGCGGCCTATTTGCTCTTTGAACATAGTGTTTACCAACCGTTGGTAGGTGGAACCTGCATTCTTCAGACCAAAGGGCATTACGTTATAACAATAGATGCCTCGCTCTGACCTGAATGTCGTTTTCTCTTGATCATCAGGGTGCATCTTGATCTGGTTGTAGCCACTCCAAGCATCCAGGAATGTGAGCATTTCGTGGCCTACTGTGGCATCCACCATAGCGTCTATGTGCGGCAGCGGGAACGGATCTTTAGGGCAAGCTTTATTTAGGTCCGTAAAATCGACACAAACCCTCCATTTGCCATTCTTTTTTGGGACCACCATCACATTAGATAACCATTCCGGATACTTCACTTCCCTGATCTTTCCAGCAGCGAGCAGGTTGTCTACCTCCTGGTTTATAACCTGGTTCCTCTCTGGAGCAATCTTCCTCCTCTTCTGCTGGATAGGTTTATAGCTTGGGTCCACGCTCAGCTTGTGTGTTATTATACTAGGATCTATCCCTACCATATCATTGTGGGACCAAGCAAAACAATCCATGTTAGCTTTCAACAATTGAACAAGTTCCTGACGGACTTTACCTGTGCATTCTGACCCAATAAGTATGGTTCGCTCTGGTTGCAGCTCGTCCAGGCTGACTTCGTCTAGCTCTGCCTGAGGTGGCTCGATGTATTCCTCCTGGATGCGCTGGCTCTGTAATTGCTATGCTAGCGGTCTGGCTATTGGTTTTAGGGCTATCTTGTAGCAATTCTTAGCATCCTCTTGATCCCCACGTATCTCTTGCACCCCCCAGGGTGTTGGGAATTTCAGACATTGGTGGTAGGTTGAAGGTACTGCCTTCATTTCGTGGATCCAGGGCCTGCCAAGAATCACATTGTAAGTAGAGGGCCGATCGATAACCAAGTATCTTACCTGTTGATACCCGTCGTGAGGTGTCAAAAATAAGATTTATAATTTCCAACTACAACTATAGCTAGTGGCAGTCGGGTCGAACCACAGAGAGGCAGATGTAAATTCTAGTTGTCTAAATTCAGTCTAAGGTAACGAGTGTAGGGGTTGAGTTGAATTGGTCTATAGCTAAGAATAAATAAAGACAGTAAACTAAAAAGACGGATTAAACAGATAAAGAAGGGGTACTAGGATGGTCGGTTCATTAAAGCTTCGGCGGCAGCATACTAAGTCGGTCTGAATCAAACACAAGTGAGGCGGGAAACAAGAGGTCCTCTCGGTCCACTCTTAACAGATAGCATCTTTCGATCTCGCTATAGGTCCCTAATATCACTAATACTGACTCTCGTCCTGAAAAGTGACTAACGGTCTAAACTATACCTATCTTTCGATCTCAGCACAGTTTAGTCATCTTAATTGGTGGTCAAATAGCTTTCCCTATCTTTCGATCTAATGGGTCAGTCATAAATTAAGCATCTAACTGGTCGCATGCATTCGATTCGTTAAATACAACATTAAAATAAATTAAAACGAAGGGTAACCTCACGAGGTCAGTCGATCGACCGAGAATGTCAGTCGATCGACTGACGTGCGAATCAGGCCGTGTTCAATACTTTGCCGCCTACGCTAAAATTCGCCTACATCCTAGCACAAATAATCTAGCTACTCATGCTAAGGGTAAAAATAATAATAACGATGATGAAACTAACTAATGAATTCATGCTTAAAACGATAAAGTAAACAATTAACATAGACAAATAATATTGGCATTGGGAACCTAACTAGCAATTCTATACTAATGAAGAAATAAAGAAGAACTAAAATTAGGGCTGAGGAATACCGAAAATCGCAGGAGAACAGTAACGGAATGATTAGAAGTATGAATAAAATCTGATGCAAACGATATCCCAAACCCTAACTATTAAAGCTAATGTAAAACTGATGAATTTCTCAATAAAAACTAGATGCCTAACTCCATGTTTCTAGGTTACGTTATATAGCAATTAACGTAACTTCTTATTTCCTAAACCTAGCATCATGGGCTTGCGCTTCCTCAGTCTTTTAATTCTCGTCTGGAATAGCAGTTGGGTCGATCGACTGATAGGACTGGTCGATCGACTGGCCTTCAGCAAACAGTAGCTTCTTGAACCCGATGGTTGGTCGATCGACTGATGGAGGTGGTCGATCGACGGATTAAGCTGCTACTAGACTTCTATAAACTCGTGGACTTGTCTTTTGGGCCTTGAATTGCGCACCAAGCTCATTCCTCGGGTGAATACTTCACGTCATATGCAATGCAGGATACTCGGGGACGGATTTAGCTCGATTTCCGTTGGATTCTTCACATTTCTGCAATAATGTACAAAATACGGAAGTAGACGGAAATAGGGAGAAATGCAGCATAAACTACATGAATGAGCTCTGAAATGCGTGTAAAATGAGATGTAAAACATCATATAAAAGACACGCATCACCTGTTTATTGACTCCTTTGGCATAGGTTGGGATGACGATTTCTCCTAGAGAGTGCTTTGTTTCGCCACTGAAACCGACTAGAGGTACCTCTTTCGTTGCTAAGTCCTTCTCGCTGAACCCCATGACCTTGAGTGTTTTCAAAGATAATCGGGTTGTGAGCTTCTGTATCCACCAGGATCTTTCTTACCTCATAGTTTCCTATGGGGAGGGTGATGATCAGAGCGTCGTGGTGTTGTTCTGGGGCGTTTTGTGCATCTGTCTCATCAAAGGTGACTGCTGGGAGGTCCTGGCGGCTGATTCTGCAGGAGTATTTTGGTTTATCTCCTTTTGTTTGCGTGGCGTGCCTTTTGGCTGCTGAGTAAGTCAGGCCGCACAATTCCGAGCCTTCTGTAATAACATTCACAATTCTAGTGCACACAGGTGGAGGAGAGGGCAGAACCTGGTTAGTAGAATTGACTTTGGTGGAGCCTCCTGGCAAGAGATGGTCCAGGTTTCCTCGATCGTACTGGAATTTGACTTCTCTTCTCAACGTGTAGCATTCGTCGGTGTCGTGGCCTATGTCATCATGATACTCGCACCTCTAGCTGGAATCTCTTTGATCATTAGGACGCTCGTCAGTCCGTTTCCTGGGCCACCTAACTCCCCGTATCTCTTTTAGGGCCTTGAGTACTCCTGCAAGGTTAGTTGAGAATTTATATTCACTTACTTTCGGAGGTGGCTCGGAATTACTCTTTCCTCCCGAGCTCTCGGAAACTTTGCTCACAGGCTTGCTGTAGGGTTTGGCTCTTTCGCTCTGCTTCTCTACAGGCGCCTTTCTGGATATACTATCAGTGCCATAGGCAGCTCTTCCGGGCCCTGAGTCTTCCTCCAGCCGCATGACTGCTATTGCCTTTGTTTGCACCTCCTCGAAGGTAGTGCATGGGTACTTGGTCAGGTCTTTGTATAAGTACGAGTTCTGGCGGAGCCCTTGGCGGAAAGCTTCTATTGCCGTGGCTATGTCGCACCGGGGAATTGCCACCTTCTCTCTGTTGAATCTGTTCAGAAAATCTCTGGTGGCCTCTTCAGGTCCCTGCACTATCCGATACAGGTCACTGGTTTGTTTTTCTGGTCTGCGGCTACTGGCAAACTGCTGGTGGAAGGCATTGACTAAGTCGGCGAAGCAGGATATGCTCTTGTTGGGCAGGCTGACGAACCATTGCAAGGCTGCTCCGGACAAGGTGGACCCGAACCCTTTGCACATGCAGGCTTCTTTCAAGGAGCCTGTCGCGGTGATCACCATCATCTTTTGCTTGTAGTGGTTGATATGATCAAGAGGATCTGTGGTCCCGTCGTAGAGTGTCATGGCTGGAGGCACACATCCTTTGGGTACACCAACAAGGGCTATGTCATCCACGAAAGGGGAATCTGCGTAGCTGTCACGTGTCGCTTTTTCCAGGGGTCGTGCTACACCCGGAATCCTGTACATCAGGTCCCTCAACTCCTGATACTGTTGCTCCAGCAAGCTGCCTGTTCCTGCAAGAGGGTTAGATACAGGCGGATAGGAGCCAACAGGTCTACCTCCAAGCCAGGCTCCTCCTGGGAATTGACTGCATGGCTGACTCGCCAAGGGCGTTGCATGGATGATGGTTCCTGGTTGCCATTCTGGTGCCTGTTGAGAAGAGGTTCCTCCCACCCAGGTTCCTCCAAAGAAACGTCCGCTCGCTGGGTTCATCATACCGGTGCTGGGTTCTGGATTCCATCCTGCCGTCTGATTGACGGACGTTCCTGTAAAAGATTGCAAGTTAGTCCTTGGTTGACTATTAGACAAAGCACTACCTGGGGTTGGCTGCAAGCTGAGTGGTCGATCAAAAGACAGGAATCCTAATCCACTGGGCTCGATGGCTCCTCTGGATGGTACTCCTTCAAGATCCAGTCTGGTGATCAGCTCTGATGGGATCAACCTAGAGCCTGCGCTGGTGACCGAAACTGGTGCCTCAGAAGGTGTAGGCAGCACAGCTGACGAGGCCCTGGACCTGGTTACTGTTGCGATGTGGATTCTGAGGTCTTGATTGTCCTTCCTTAGGCTTTCGATGGCTCGGTTCAGGGTATCCATCCCTTCCAATACCACTCGCATTGGGTCTGGTGATGAGGCTCCTAACTTCTTGGGAACTCCTCCTGATGCAGTCTCCTGAACCTGGATCCTGCTGGGACTGCTTTCCCTGCTGGATCTCGTCACACCGGGTGCTGATGCCTTAGGCGCTTGCGGTGGTTTGAAAGGTGGTGGCATGGCCTTCGGGGATGCGCTGACTGGGGCCATCTGGCTGGCCACTGGCGGTGCGGTGACCGATCCTGTGTTTGCTGGAAGAGATCTTCCCCCAGAAGATTGAGAGGATACCCCCTGGGTGCTGGACGAACTTGAACTGGCTCCAGACATGGTGACGAACGGATTGCTTAATTTCAAATTTATGAGAGATTGATCACTGAGGCCCCCCGGTGGGCGCCAAATTGTTTTGGGTAAAATTTACCGGTTAGATATTAATATGTGGGGTTAAAGTGATCGTCTATGACTTTGGGCAAATAAAGAAATCGATGAGCAAAGATAGAAAACAACGAAAGAAAAAGTGTAACACGAGAGAATTTTGGTGACGCGGAAAACCCGTTGTGGGAACAACCGCCGGGGGAGTCGGAATCCCGCCAAGTATTTTCACTTGATTGCAGCAGGCTCCTCCGGGTCAGGCTCCTAGCATCCAGGGGCCGTTACCTGAAAAGTAGGGAGCCGTTACTTTGACTTCTTCTTCTGCCACGTTTTACGCATATCATTTATGTGTGTTTCTTCAAGATAATCAAGTGGTCCTCCTATCGCCACGTCAATGATCCTTAAGCCTTGATACTGCCCCGTTAGTTCATGCCACGTGTCCATTGATAAAATTTGCAAATTTTATCCCCAACACTTTCCCTCACCCTTGCTGCTGGCCGTGACTTTTATGGCACGATTTTCAAGGTCTTACTTGGGAACTCGGTTCTTGAGCTTCCTTTTGGGCAACCGGCATGGTTTTGAGTCGGAATCTTACATTTTGAAGAAATAATGAGGTAACGGTGATGGGTTACTCGGTATTATGTCATTTGTATGTTTATATGTTATGTTTTGTTGTTATAAGCTAGTAATTGTGATTCTTATGAGATTATATGTGTAGTTGCTTAAGATGGATTTATACAAGGTTTTACTTGCTTAAATTGAGTAAAGATGGTATCTTTGGCCTTCTTATGAGACGGGTAATTAGATGTGGTTGTTGTTATATGTCACTAGTATCATTACTTGCTTAAAGTTTCAGTTTTGAGACGGTTCCATTTAGCTTGCTAAAGTTGCATTTTTGAGACTATTTTGGGTGACCCATGTTGGCCTGGAACCCGTCGTATCTGATTGGTGCGACTTCCTAATGCTACTGAAAATATGACAGATGGATCGGCGTCGAAAAATTAGGTGGTTTAGCCACTTGAATCACTCGATTCGGAGTCCGTATGAGTAAATGGTGCCCGTTTTACCGTTTCAAGTTCTATAAATATATATATATCCTTTGTGTATGATGGTTGTTTATGCTTTTTATTCGTATCATGACCAAAGTTTTTCCTTGTTGACTCGTATATGCTTATAGGTAGTTCGGATTTTAGTTTGTTTACGTTTTGCCTCGTGTTCCGTATTAGTTAATTCATTTGTTATCGGTTATTTATACTTTGTTCAAGTAACATGTGAATGAAAAATGAAACGTTTATTCACCTACCGCTCATTATATTTTATAAATTGGGTTCACTATAATTTATATGGAGAATTTACATACTTCCTTCTTTTGGGCTTGTTATGTTTTAAATGTGGGACTTCACATGATTAAATATTTGGATTTTACATGAGTAATATGTTAGGTCTAACATGTCTTGTTTGTTGGGCTTAATGTGATTTAATTGTTGGACTCCCTTTAATTTGTTTATTGGGCTCATAAATGAGTCCCTTGGACACGGTCACATTTTATTCCGTAATTTTCATATAACGTAAATTATTCATTATCATTCATTATGTCTTATTTAATCGGCATGTTAAATTATAAAATGAAATATTTATCTGCATAAGACAAGTATGAGGTATTTATTGTTAAATAATTATTTGTGAAGGGTCATATCCATGATAATGTCTTGTATTGTTCGGTGGTGTGAGTCGTGGTCCTATCGGACACTAGGGGTGAGCCATAGGCCCTCTAGTTGCGATATGATCGTCGGGACCGATGTTCCCATCCGTACTTATGGTGAGATGCAAGCCATAAGTATGAGTGTGACATTAATAATCCCGTCTCATGTACTTGTTTGTTGTACTTGTTTATTCTATTTAACCGGCATGTATAATTATGAAATGAAATGTTTATTTATATGTTACAAGCATGAAAAGGTTATTATAAATAATTACTTGTGAGAGTCGTATTCTTGTAGAAATGCCATATCACCATCGTACGTGCTTGACATACATTTTTGCCCTGCTTGTGCTGTTCTGGCAAGCACGGGTTTGACCTACTTGTCTTTGTTCGCAAGTACGGTTTTGGCCTACTTGTCTTTGTTACGGCAAGTACGGCTTTTGGCCACTTGTCTTTGCTCCGGCAAGTGAGTCTTATCTTAGTCTTTCCGCCACTTTCGTCTTTGTTCGGCGATTGGGGTACTCGGTCTCCTTAGTAGTCGAGTCTTGGGTGCGTGCTGTGCTGGCGCACGTCGAATCGGGATGTACACCCGAGAATCTGCAGATTTAGACTAGGACCGTATTATTATCGAAGTCCTACCCGGGGAAATTATAGTCTAAGAGTGATAAATGTCTTGCATTATTTGGATGGTTACTTTGGTCATATCTCCTTGAAATACGTGCTCGTGGCTAAGTGGTCGTGTCTGTTTCCTTGTCTTTCTTCTCCATTTATTTTATTGTTGCTTATGCCTTACTTACTTGTGTATTCCATCATTTCTTTTATCCTTGTTGGTTTAAACACGTATGATCCCATGTTTAGTTATAAGTCGATTCACTCATAACTTATCTAATATGATTATTTGTTCATATTCTTTGTTATGTTCGTTTTGACATAATGTGGCTGGGAGAATCCTGAGTTACTCCCCACTGACTGTGGCTTTCATGTTTACATGAATGACAGGTTTGTGAAGATGCATTTGTGGGGTTTAGACGTGTGAGCTAGCGAGCATCTTGGACTAGTAGTCGGTTTAGTAGAATTGCTTAGACTCACCTTTTATCATTTGTCATTCGAGGGATATATTTTCCCTCACTTTGACTACCACGTTTGTATAATTTAAATATTTACTTCCGCATTCTCTAGTTATGTTTTAGGTTTTAATGAACCCGCGCTTTAAACTTTAAAAGTTTCAAAAAAATTCCTAATTTCCGCTTGAATTTATAAGTTATATTTTCCGCGTTATAGCGGGGGTTCACATCTGATGTTCATATCATATAAACAACATTGGGAAAAATTTTCATTCCATAAAATTCATTTTAGCTATTTTTGCTAAAATAGTCACTATTTAAATGATTTTTACATCTAAAAATCATAAATCATGCAAAATAAAACCATTTTATCTCAAAATTTACATACAGTGTGTAAATATTCCATGTGACAACATACTAAAATTTCTATGGTATAAACGAAGTCTAACTAATTTTAACCAAAATACCTCCATTTATCCATTTTTATCATGTAAAAATCATAAATCATGCAATATAAAACACTTTTATACGAAATTTTACATACAATAAGTAAAATATGCATGTGAGGTCGTGTAAAAATTTCAAGGTCAGAATCATAGTCCAACTTATTTTAGTATTTAAAAGTCATTTTACCAAATAAAATGTAATAAAAATACTAAAAATAAATTAAAGAGCAATATTGATACCATAAATCATCAAAATGACTTAAAATAAATTTAGGACCAGAATGGTATTCATGCAAAAAATTTTGTGGCCTTTATCATCATAAATCACAAAATATTAGTTTTATTTGTTAACACTTTTAACTCGGAAAAAAACAATAACCGATTATGCATGCACCAACCATTGCTCTGATACCAATTGTAAGATTCATTAATCTCTTATTAGACATTTCTAATAACTATATAAATTTAGTTTAGTCATAAACTAACTAGATCTTATAATTGTAAGATTCATTAATAATCTCTTATTAGACATTTCTAATAACTATATAAATTTAGTTTAGTCATAAACTAACTAGATCTTATGCATGCATAACAAAATAATATAAAGTAAGAAGGAATCGATCAACTTACATAAAGGGCCGAATGGTTATACTAATTGGACAACTTCCAAATTAGTCTTCTTAAGAAAGTCCTAGTGCTCCAACGATGAACTTAGATTCAATATTGGAATCTACTCCTCAAAGATTTGTAACAAGATAACCCACTTAATACATGTACTAATTTGTAACTAGAAATTAGTATATGTGTCCCTTAAATTACTAATATATGTATATTACTACTTCTAGTAATATGATGTAAATATTAGTGTTTGAATGATATTTTCATGTAGTATCTCAAAATAATTTTAGAGTATTTTTGGTTGAGAGATCAAGAGAGCACACTAGAATGAATAATTCTCCCACTACCATAAGAAAAACAATCCTTATCATAAAAGAGGAAAGAGGGGCCGGATGGTGTGGGGTAGTATGCCCAATGCATGCTCAAGATTGTTCTTCTCAAGAATTAGGCATGCATACCTATGAATAGTAGGGCATGATTATGTTTTTGTTAATTAAATTAACAAAACACAACCTACCCCTTAAACACCTTATTATACACGGCACCCACAAGCTTAAGATGGTCCATTTTAAGTTTGTCAATTGTCAATTTGTATAGTGTGGCATATTGAACATGTTACTAGACATGTTATTTAATAATGCATTTTTAACTTATTAAAAATCATTATATAAACAAAATAAATCACATACAAAAATTGACTAGTAATTCATGATTACAAGTACTTAAAATGGGTCATAGAATTATAAATCACAACAACTTGTATTTATAATAAACCATTCATTCTTATTTTAATTGTTTCATAAACAATAAATAAACCTAAGTAATAAAACAATTTGATTACTTAGTATGAATCTTATTTAATCGAATTACAATAAGATACGAATTCTCACTCACAAAAATCATCCGTTCAATTTTAAGGAATTAATTAACTTGTATCAACATACAATTAATTAATTAATCAATTAAGAGTGTTACCCTAGAGGTATGACCTTAAGGGATCAACTGATCACCACCGTCATACGACAGTAATGTCAAACTCTAGCCAGCCAATCATTACCGATTAATGTGGATCAGTTGACAATAAAATATTACTTTCCCTCATGCATTCTTATTATGAGATTTAAACATGTGATCGCATTATTGTTGAGGACAATTACTCCAAGGGTGGTCGGGGTTGGGGAATGGGTGGTCGGGGATGGTGAGGAGTTGCAGTGTTTTAATTTTTTATTTTTTTTATTTTTTTAAATTTCTTTTATAAAAAGGGTAATAACAGAATAATAGTGGAAAATGTGTAGGATTTAAGTAAAATGGTGTGCGGGATTTAGCAATTACGAAAAAAAAGAACCTCGTAGGGATCGAACCAGAGAATTGCATATATAAGATGCATATGGGATATGGCTACCGTTGGGCAATACATTGATGGTAATTTTGGTCGTTAAAACATAAGGTATATAAAATCCTTTTTCAGATGAGACCCTAAAGCATTTGGGCCCTGGTTCCTAGGACCGAACCGCACGTTGCCCCTGCTATTTATGGGAATTGTCCGTTTTGCTAATACGGCCGACCACCTTAGAGTAGTGGCTTAAGGCCTGTTTTTTGAGCTGAATGAATCTAAATTGAGCTGAATTGTTGTTAAGCCGACAAAACACATGACCTTGGAGGCTTTAGATAAACCACGGCTCAACAAAAAAAATTAAGACAAACCATAGCTTGAAAACCTGGAAGTGGCATCAAGTCACCCAAAAAACAGTTCGTTACAAATCTCCCGCCATGTTAACCTTATCCTTTACTTGTCCTAAATCCCTAAAACCCTCCCTCTTCTCCCTTTTCCCGCCCCCCATTTCCAACCACTTTTCCCGCCATTTTACTCTCTCCGCCACCACAACCACAACTCCAACCACCATCACCGAAAGGGGCCTCCAGTTCCAAACAGGCGGTTCCTTCTTCCGACACGAAAGCTTCACCGGCCGTGACCTCGGCGTCCTGTCCGCAGCCCTCCACAAGCGCACCCACCTCGAACTCCGCGTCCTCGATGCCATGTCCGGCTGCGGGGTCCGCTCCTTGAGGTACCTGGCCGAGGCCGGGGCTGACTTTGTCTGGGCTAATGACGGCAACGAGGAGTACAGGGGAGTGTTGACTGCCAATTTGGGAGCTGTTTCGAGGGATTCGGAGGGGAACAGGAGATGGGTTGTCACCAATTCCGATGCGAATAGAGTTATGACTGAGTGTTATTTGCAGAGGGATTTCTTTGATTTTATTGATGTCGATTCTTTTGGAAGTGATTCGACTTTTTTGAGGTCCGCGTTTAATACGTTGAAGATTGGTGGTTTGCTTTATTTAACTTCTACTGATGGATACTCCGCTGGTGGACATCGCCCAAATAAGTGAGTTCATTTTACTTCGCTCCAGGTTTCCGTTGTATGTATATAACGGTCTTATATTTCTGCCCACCACCTGTTTGTGGAAATGTTTCCTGGTTTTTTAACAACTCGCATAATTCCCTGAGCGATGACTGCGTTAAGCCGTGTATGAAGGTTACAAATTTTGTAATAGGGTTGAATTGACTGCATTATAGAACGACAGCTGAAATCAGATCATGACGATGGAAACGGCTTTCTTCTAATAATAATCACTGTTATTTCATCCAACATTGTTAATTTGTTGGGACAAAACTTTGTCGATGTTATTATTAGGTGATACGTTAACTTTAACAAGTTTTTTTTCCCGTTTACAGAAACGTGAGGCTATACAATAGGATTGAATAAGTTATGTGAAGAATTCTATTAACTTGTTTACATCGTGGGGAACACAAGAGTAGTTTGGTGGCAGTGAAGCCAGAAACCATATAACTGAAATTGAGTCTAAAAGAGGAGGACCGTACCGGCTTACAGCCAAAACTGTATCATACATCATGTGTTACATCATGTCTCTGTCGCGTTTTATGTTAATACGGTAGGTTGGAAAAGAGTTAACTGAGGAGAGCAATAGGTATTTTGGCTGACTTCTTTGTTACAAAGTATGGAAAATTTCAGCCTGTATAGGATAGTTATGGATTACCTAGTATTGGGTTTACGTATTTTTTAGTAATTACGGAGTTTAACATATTTATGTGAATTTCATCCCCTGATTCGATTACCGCAGAATAATTATACTTCATGCTGATGGTACTTCATTCATTATCTTTGCTACATGTAGCTCTTTTCATTAATTGGCTTTCTTAGAAACTATTGCTTCCTCATTGCATCGGGAAGTTCGAGTATGGCAGCTGTTAGCCTCTTAATAGACTGTAGGGGTAATGAAAATGTTGATGAGTTCCTAAATAATGAGACCAATAATTAACACGTATAGCGCAATGGTGGAGATATGATAGAGTGTATGATGGCAACTTTCATTTTTGATATAGATTCATCGTTTAAATCATTTGAGTTTTTTATGTAACTATGTGAGACCAACCCAAATGTCATGTATTCCTTTAAGTGCATGGTTTCTGAGTTGATCTCACATTGTCTCATACAAGTTTTATACGAGGGCAATGCTTATAATATACTCCGTAACTTCGGAAAAAAAATCTAAGTGTGGGAATTTTTTGTTCATAGCTCTTTAGCTTCATACGGGGCTTATGTTCGTCCAATGCCCTATGCAAACGAGATTGGATTGAGAATGCTCATAGGTGGAGCTGTTCGTGAAGCATCTGTGCTGGGATATTACATCACCCCTCTCTTTTCTTACTACTCATACCATGGACCTGTCTTTCGAGTTATGCTGAGAGTTGATCGCGGAAAGCTCAGTGATATGAGGTGATTGTTCTTCAGAAATGGACAACTGCTAAGGTGTTATTTCTGTCATAGGGATCTAATTGTCATATTACATTCGATGGCAGACATTATGGATTTATAAGCTACTGCAACAAGTGTGGCAATTCTCAAGCATATTCATGGGGTGAACTCGGGAAGATGATTTGCTCCTGCAGCAATTATACCAAGGTATACACATGGTCTTTGGAACATCATATAATATTGCAACAATGTAGCTCTAGTTGATAATAGTTTCAGAGGACAGAAGTAGCAATGTCCATCATGTAACAATTCTATGCTTTATATTGGACATTGCCCAACTATACTGATGTGATGAGAAATCAAATCCATGCTTCGGCGTGACTCTTGCCATGGGCAAATGGAGCACTCGCACATGTCCTATAATTCAAGGGAGCCCGTATAACATATTCGTCTACTGTGTAATTCTCTTTTTTTTTTTTTTTTTTTTCTCCGGTGTCATGTGAGCTATAAAGGCATTACAGTGTCGGGGGAGGATCATTTGAACCTAGGACATCGTCCAGAGCACCTTCATCTTAACTCTCAACCACTATGAGATTGATATAAAAGATTCACTTGTAAGACGGCTTTACCCTAAGATACTGCAAAATCGCATGTTTGTTGCCTAAATATACTCTATAAAAGAACTTTTTAAGAGTATAGGTAAATTTAGAACATGATTTTTTAAAATAATGCTTGGTGATCATTCATATTTTTAGAGGCTTAAATTTGTAGTTTTGGCATAGGGCTTCCAAAATGTGTGAGACCGCGTTATCCATATATATTCCTTTTGTTTCAATAATGAATAGGACCATTAATCTACATGGCACTTAGAAGGTGTGATAAGTTGGTTTTCCCAATGTATCAGCCTTCTCTCGTTGTCTCGGGCCCGCTCTGGACAGGCCCTCTTCATCAAGGTCCTTACCTCACAGAGATGTTGAACTTGGCAAAAGAATGGGGATGGATAGGTGATGGTGTCGGGCTGGATTTGGAGAAACTTGTTAACCAAATGATAGATGAAAGCGACCCGGATTTACCTTTTGGGTACATCAAACTAGACCAGGTTGTTTTCTGCACTTTTACCTCCCAACTGTTTCTGAATTGATAGTAGCTTTAACCTTAAATAATGTCTGTCTTTGTTACTTGCCAGATAGCTCATCGCGCAAAAGTAAACTCTCCACCCATCCGAAATTTGATGAGTGTGCTACAAAAGGTATGTTTCTCGAGCCATGCTTATCTATAAATAGTACTTCAAGACTGGAACTTCTCAGAAAAAAAATGACTGACAGTTGGTGCAAATATTGGGTCACAGGAAGGTTTTGCTGTTAGTAGGTCTCATATTGCTTCCAATGCAATTAAGACTAATTGTCCGATGACAACCTGCATTAAACTTGTACAAGACCTCCAAAATCACTAACCTTTTTCTATGGCTACTGGGTTAGAGCTCCAACTTTCAGTGATGAGTTTATAGCAAGAGGATGAAATGGCGCCAACTAGAGTGTAATCTAGGGTGATGCATAACCGGCGGCCCTGGTGAAAGGATATGCTTCCAATGGTAAGGCCATCGCGGTAGTCTCAGGCATATCAAAGGGTCACATTTCCGAAATTTGAATGTTTGATGATCTTGAAAATTTGTATGTGTATGAATTGCATTCGGTATCGAAGATGCTGTGATCTATGGAACCTAAGTTTAGATGGACCCCCCCCCCCGATTTACCCAATTCATATGATAATAACGAAATCTTTAGGTCTTTCATTGATCACAAATTCTAATTTGTAACGGACAGAATCCGTCACAAGTTTGTGACGTGAGACAAAGGGACAAGTAACATCATAACTGTTGCAATCTCAACACAGCGTAGTAACAATTGTTCTTCATCCTAAGTGATGCGGGAGCATTAAGGTATAGTGAAAATGAAGTCGAAATGTGTCCCAAATATTTTAAAAGGATCAAAATGAGCTCGAGTTTAGTGGAAATGTCAACATTGAAACCGGAGGAAACAAGCTTAGCTCGGTTTGAAGGCTGGTGTTGCACGAAATTCAAGGTGACAGGCGGTCTAATTGAGCAGCTCAAGTCGGTCTCGGTCGAATTGAGCTGGAATCTGAGAGCTTTTCCAAGTTTCTGTTTTCCTTATTCTAGTCAACAACTTTAAGGTAGTGTTGTTATTTCCTTATTGTTTCTTTCCTAATCTAAGAAATCACATCTTTTTTAATTGTAATGCTACCCATCTATTGTAGATGAGTGTTTCTTTCCTAATCTTGTCAAGGTTGTAATAAGGCAATTATGCCATAGTAGGAGTCGGTTATGGAGCTGATTGTGGCGTCAGTTTCCTTACTTGTTTTAGGAAAGTTTCTTTGTCTGTTTTAAGGTAAGAGTAGGAGAACTAGTTTAGTATAAATAGTGGTCTCATGTATTCAGTTTTATACACATACACATTGAGTTTGAGAATTAATACAAGTTTTCTTGTTGCTTATTGCTTGCAAGCTTTGAGTGTCTTATTTCTTTCTTGCGAGGGAGAGATTAGAGTGTGAGTCAATCCTTGCGAGGTGAGAGTCACAAAACCAGTCGTGTGTGAATTCGAGTTCCTTGCGAGGGAGGAGAGTTTATTCACGTCATATCCTAGTTTTAGTTGAGGGGTCATGCGAGATTATCACAACTAATCCATATCTTTTTTTAAAAAATTTTCGTTCAAAAACATATAAAAATTAAATAAACAATTTAATTTTCCGCTGCGTATTTTACAACATAAAACGAACAGTCCAACATACTATTCTAATCCTTAAAATCGACCAGATTTTACATCACTAAGCCAAGTGTTTAGAGTCTGAATCTTTCTTCCTAACATTTTAGAAGGTGTTGAAGCTTCACATACGTAGCAGTTAATGAGATACTCACTTTGATTCTGGTGAGTCTAGGGCTCCGTTTGGTAAGGTATTTCAGGTACGTGATTTGATCAAAATAGCTTATTTGACCAAAATCTTAGGTACCTTGTTTTTTTGTAAGCATTTGGCAAGTAGCTTATTTGGTCAAATAAGCTACCTGAAATAAAATGATACCTAGAATAACATTTGAGATTTCAGGTACCTGATTTGGTTTGATTTTCCATTTTACCCTTTAAATCTATACTATTAAATAATTATCATATCCTTTTACGTCATTTCATCAAAATCAGTTATCTTTTCAGTTAATTTGCCAAACATTTTCTTATATAATCAGCTACCTTATTAGTTCCTAATTTTCAGCTACCTTATCAGTTCCCTTTTCAGTTTTCAGTTAGCTTTTCAGTTTTCAGCTACCTTTTCAGGTTTCAGCTACCTTTTCAGTTAGTTTTACCAAACAGAGCCTAGGACCCTAGGGGTAGCAATGGATAGGATTTTATAAGATTTAGATCCGGTCCATATCTACAAGATCTGAAATTCCCATATCCATATCCGGATTCGCAGGATTTGCACTTAATCAAGATCTACCCCATACCTAGGGGTGAGCAAATTTAGGTCTGGACAGGAAAAATGGACCGGACCGGACCATTTGGTCTTCACCAAACCCGGACCGATTATTTTGGTCCGGTCCTCGGTCCTCATTTTTTCAAGGTTTGTTCTTCGGTCCGATCCGGTCCAAGATCGGCTAACTTAGGTCCGGACCGAATGGACCAAATTTCATGTATTTAATGACGCAAAATTAAAATATTATGAATCAAATTAATATCTATAAAATATTATTAAAATGCTAGCCTAAAAATGCCACGTGGACAATGTCACATGGGATGAAAAAAAGCCGCGTACACAATAACAATGTGACTTGGCAAACTAATATGATATGGATCATCAATTTATTATTATATTGCATTAATTTAATTCATTTATTTCCTTTAAAAATCCATCCATATTCCATTAGCTTTAAACTTAATTAACTCGAAAAAAAACTATAATAAAAAAATACGCATTAACTATAAGTTAATAATTTCAAGAAATTCATATGGAGTAGTATTATATGTATTCGAAATAAAAAAAAAATTGAATAAATAAGAAATTAAGAACGAAAAAGAATAAATGAAGTTGAAAAAAAAAAATTTGTCTTGTTACTAATTCACTACTTTTTTTTAAAAGGCACCAATTCACTATTGTTGTTACTATAACTTTGTTGTATACAGAAGATTTTTTACAGAACTAATTAATCGACAAATGAGTATTAAATATCATATAAAATATTTTCTTAGGAAAATATAAAATATATGGAAAAGAAAATATTTATTTAATTTAAGTAATTTACAAACAAATTCTGTAAATACTTAAGTGAAATTAAACACTAATAATAGAATTTTAAAAGGGTGGTAATACCGTGTATTTAGTTCATGAAATTATTTCACGTAAAGGATAAGGTTTTAGAAAATATAAAATATATGGAAAAGAAAATATTTATTTAATTTAAGGAATTTACAAACAAATTCTGTAAATACTTGAGTAAAATAAATGCTAATAATAGAATTTTAAAAGGGTAATAATACTAGACCTGGCAAACAGATAGGGTCGTGTCGGGTTCGTGTTCGTGTCACATGTAAACGGGTCACAAACCCTCCAACCCAAACCCGACCCAATTAAATCTCGTGTCGTGTTCGTGTCGACCCACTTACGTAAATGGGTCATTAGGCCTCAACCCTAACCAATTAATTTCGTGCCGGGTTCGTGTCGTGTTTTCGTGTCGTGTCATTATTTGCCAGCTCTAGTAATACCATTTATTTAGTTCATGAAATTATTTCACGTAAAGGATAAAGTTTTGTAAAAAAAAAAAAACAAATTGCATTGTTTAGCAATATATTTAGTAAGTAAAACTAAAATAATTATATTTATAATTTTGTGTTCATGGTGAATTTAAATGAGACCTTCTTCATTCCACTTTTATTGTTTAATTATCCTTTAAAATTTGTTCCAAATTAATTATTTTTTCGAAATTTAGTATGATAAATGACTTAGTTATTAATATCTATACAATATAATAAAAAGGCAGATGAGTAGTTTATTATTTGACGTGTGTCATGTTAAGCAATTTTAAGTGCCACATTTTATCTTATTTTTCTTTGCATTTTATTAGGAATAATAAGAGACTATGAGTTGGTAATTGGTATGTATAAATTATGACAAAATAAATTATCATAATTAAGTTTATTAGTGAAATTATGATACAATGAATTTGCATAATTAAGTGTATTAGTGGTGACTTTTCAATTGCTCATTGAGTTTGTATAAATACCCCCTCATAGAGAAATAAGAGAACCAAGCAAATACAAAATAAATATTGTTACTCTCTAAAGTCAAACACATTTTATATCACTCGTCCTTAATTCTCCAAGGGTCATGTGAAATGTACATTGAAGACAAACATTCTGATTAGATTATTTTCAATCGTTCGGTCTTAGTCAAAATAAATCCTATACTACTACTAACAAGACAGCTAGTGGTAAGTCAGGGTCGAATCCACAGGGAGGCTAGTTAATTTATCTAGTCTGTTTATATTTAAGTTCATCTTAAAGTAACCAATTTTCGGGGATTATTGATTTAGTTTCTAACAGCTAATAGCAATGTAACATAAAGATGAATAACAATAATATTAAAAAGTCTAGGGATTCGGGTTCACTAGGTAGTCATACGGGGTGTGATTTAATTCATTGATAGAGCTAATTATGTTGTTTAAGGTTATATGATCGGTCGATCCAATATTCCTTTAGATCTAATTTAACCTGCAATCGCTATCATTAAATTATCTCTATTCAGTTATTATGGCCTATATTGATTCTAACCCAGTCGGTGAAAGTCTCAATTCGCTATACTAGTCAATTAACCCTGGCCAGTAATTAATTTACTAGATGAAGAACAATAACATGAACAACAACAAATAAGCAATATTAACTATCAATTCATTACTTTAATCCCCTTCTAACAACCTAGATTCCCCTTCTCCCTAGATTAAGGATTTAGCTACTCATATTAAAGGGAAGAACAATAATAATAATAATGAAAAACATGATGAACAATAATAAAGATGAACAAGTAATTGAAATAATAATTGAAAAACGATTAGAACAATACCGTAATTAAAGGCAATAGATCCGAATGCTAAATTAATGTAAACTAATCTAAAGTATTCTAAGAGAGTTTTTAGAGAAGTTCTACTAAACCTACGGAAAATAAAGCGTCCCTAAATTAGGGTACGAGTTTAGGTATTTATAATAAAACATAACCGACTTAAGGAAATTTGCGGAAACTATGGAGACACTTGGTTCCTCGATCGAGCCTAGGGCTACTCGATCGAGTCACCACTTCCTCGATCAAGCCTGGGTCTAGTTGATCGAGGAATCATCTGTTTTCTGCTCCTTTCTTCGTGATGTCTTCTTAACTTCTCTCCCTTTATTCTTATGGATTCCCGTGCCATGCTTCGTGTATTCCTTCATGCATACTCCGCGATGCTCATTTCATTCCTTTGCTCCTCAAATGCATCATTCCTGCATTAAACATCAAAAAGCGGAAGTAACGTTCTAACATAAAAGGCATGTAAATGATATAATTTAGCACGAAAACCGTATAAAAAACAATTAAGGGGAGGCATAAATATGTATATAATTATGACTCATCAAACTCCCCCAAACCATCTCTTTTCTTGTCCTCAAGAAAAGCAATCATACAAATGGCGAATAAACAACTCAGAGCTAATGTTGATGCACATACAAATTCTAAGCTATCCATATCTGTAACAAAGCAATGACCAAAGTGTACCAATAAAACAAATTCAAAGGCACGGGTAATAGAAAACGCAGCTCAAGTCTCAAGTCACCATACTATAGACAAATGCCCAATACCTTTCGATCTTGCAAGACAAATTAATCGGATTCTCGCGGATTTCACTCATGCACTCATAAGTATGTAAGGGTGAGTTATATGTAAAGATAGAATGAAGTAGAAGCACTCACTCGACTTATGAAACATGCATGCAATCTAATGTGATAGAAATTTCATCAACTAATATGCAATCACCATATGTAGACAAAAGTACATGTATCGAGGACAATAAGAGTGGCAAATGGGTTAAAGGGATAGAAATGGTTTGTGCCAAAGCGCGTTATGGATATGTGGAGCTAAGACGGTAGTCGCAGCGCTAAACCAAAACAAAAACCAAATCTTTGATAATAAATACACCCAACTTAGAGAAATAATCTCAACTTTACAACACATGAGAGTGAATGAAATATTCTCCAACTATGCATTAGACTCTAACGACCATCCTTTTGATCCTTGACAAATCCAAATGAAGCAATCAATTTCCTTTCTTTTTCTATTCTTTTCGATTTTTTCTTTCTTTTTCTTTTTCTTTTTCTTTTTCTTTTTGCTTCATATTTTTCTTTTTCCAACACAAGGATACAACACAATTGCTAAATAATTCTACTACACCGACAACTGACAATAATAGTCCCAATCCCAACCATAGTAGTAAAATAAACATGATAAATAAGCAACTACGACTGTCCCGATAAGGTAGGCAAATTCTTGGATTGTAGCTAATAAATGTAGGATATAAAACGGCTACAAGGGTTCAAACGGGCTAACAAAAAGGATAATGTATAGCTTATTTGAAAGGTTAGAACCGCCTATCCACATGTACTTAGTCAAATGAAATCAATAAAAGTATCAAGAAACCGATGTCACACTTATGCAGTTTGATATTACATACTCCCTCCATACCAGACCAATGGTAACACTTACCTAATACGGCCGTACCACACCAATGGTAACATTTCTTATTTGGCCCACAACATTACCAAGTTATCCTTATACCTTTTTGTTATTTACACAAAATGCCATTACATACCCCACCTATCAACTCACAATTAAACTCACAATCACATACCCCACCTATTTTTTTCCCTCTTTACCCTTACTTTTACCCTCTTTTCTTAAAAACCCCATTTTTTACCACGTTACCATTTGTCTGGTATGGAGGGAGTATTCCACAAGGAGAAACCACACTCAAGCCTAATTGACAAATGCGACCAGTTTATTGATGTTCCTGGCCTATGAAGCTTTATAGACCTCAGAATTTAAGTAGTTTACCAACTTAATTGTGTCAAATCTAATCAATATAAGGCATGTCAATACGGTTAAGACTTGAATTATGAGCTTTGTTTTCATGGATAACAGGTCAAAACAAAGTACATGGATAACTGTTTGGGATTCAAATGCAAAAACAATGCAATTTAACATCATTGTTATTTAATTCACCAAGAATCGACCTGAAACAAAGAAAAAACATATTTTTGTATTTTATAGAATTTTTTAATTTTTATGGATTTTTAATATAAATTGCACACAACATAAATAAAGCACATAACATAATTAAACTCCTCCCCCAAACCTAAATGTCACAGTGTCCTCATTGTGACGCCTACAGCATAACAATCACACACAAATCCAGCAACTAAAAGGACACATCTAATAAAAGGAATGGAAAAGAAATAGATAATACAATGAAAGTGAAAGATCATAGATCTTAATTAGACTCTCTAATTAAAATCAAATTATCTCATAATTTTTGTTTATGTGATCTATGTAACATGCATGCAATATAAAAGCATATTAATATAAAAGAAGAGGAAAACAATTTTCCTTACATTGAGAAATGGTAGTATTTGGGCACAACCAAGATCACCCATCTTGGTTGTTCTTGAGCTTAAAATAAATGTCAAGATCCTCCATCTTCAAGTGTCCAAAATAGAACACCTCCTTTCTTAAGCACCCAAGAACTTACCCCACAACCTTACAAATATTAACTAGATATTATGTAAGATTACCCTTGATAATATGTAAATATTACTAACAATCTTAGTAATAATTTTGTTTTACTAACAACTTAGTAAATTATGGGTTTTATTATTTTAGAGAGATTAAAGATATACACATGCAAATGTTCAAAGTGTAGTATAAAAATGAACAACAAATTGGAGTGTATATGGGAAAGTGGCGGGTGGAGTGAGGTGGAGTGAGGGAGTGATTTTCTTATTTTTTGTCCAATTCATTATGACATGCATAATGATCACTTGACAACTTATGGAAGAAAATCAAGCAAAGTGAAATCATTATGATCATCCACTACACTCCATTTATACGGTCCAATGTCCCATTTACGGGTCCATTTTGGTTCTTATATTTAACGCACAAATACGTATAAATTTTATTTAAACATCGTTTTATGTTTAAATGCTTCCCGATTAATATCGTCTAAAACACTCCGTAAATATACATGTACAGCTACACATATATTTTACGTACCAATACTAATCACATTAGTCAGTTAGGACTAATTTAATAATTAACTGCTTAATCATTAATTCCCGTCTCAAATAATTTATTATTCAATTATCGCATAATTAAATAATAATTTCCGCACCTCGAGTTCACAACTCGATATCTCTCTAAATCAATCTAATCGACTAACCTTTTAGTCATTTATCAAGGGACTAATTTAAACTGTATCTCATACAATTAATTAGCTTTCGTGTTGGGATTCGTTCCTTTAGGTGTGACTGAAAGGGATCAGCTGAACATCGCCATCTCACAATAGTAACGTCAAACCCTAGTTGGCCAACCGTTACCGATACACGTTGATCAGCTGACTAGTATTGCCAATGAATATCCCATGCATATTCCCTAATGAGATTTAATAATATTATCACGCACTATTGTGGAGGACAAAACTCCAACAATCTCCCACTTGTCCGAGACAAGTTGTGCGATGATTATAACACACAATTGTGGATAACTCCTTATCCCAACAATATCTTGCTTGTACTCTACAAGGGTGTGTTACCGATTCTCTTATCTGTTTAATAACAATCTCCCACTCAATGGAAGGTGTCTTTCAGGTCGTACTTGTACATGAACATATCGTGAGTGGTTTTCTCGATCGGGAGTGTGACTGCAAGATTAGAAAAATCTACCATAGATTACTTCCGAGCGTGGCCACGCATTTCCAGTCACAACTCCTCGAGTGGCCTAGAGATGTTTAAACCCAACGTGGGTGGACAATTCCTGTCTGCTCTATCTATCCTATTGCACAATACAGATCACCATGACCCAGTAGATGTCCTTTGGCCCCCTTTCACGGCACGACCTAGGACAAAAACCAAAGTCACTCGGAAGCTACACTTGCTCAGATAATAGTCTCCAGTTTAAAGAATCGACTCATAGGAAAATCATAGATGTCCCTGCCACGACCAGGCGTCTGTAATAGATCTAAGGGACTCTATAAATGTCAGTGCCCGGCAAAGTGTCCCACAGTCTGCCTATGTAAATGACTAGTCATCCTTATGACCTTATGGTGCTGAACCTACCATCAATCGCCTTACAATCTAGTCACTCCGAGACGTCACCTCATTAAGTGACTAGGGGCTAATACAATGTTCATCCTATTCACTTGAATTGGGGTTCAACTGTTAGGTTCATATACCTATTATTAGACTTCTCTAATAGTGAACTGATTAACTTCTTAATTATTTGTTCTTTAGATCTAGTGCATGCATAACAAAATAAAAGATTTATAAGGAAAAACAATGTCCCTTACATTGCTATATAGTTCGAAATATAGGGCACAAGTAAGGTCACCTTCCTTCACTTGTTCTTGAGCTTAATGTGATGGATGATCCTCCAAGATCCCAAGTATAGAAATCCTCCTTAGATTGCACCCAAGACTTACCCTTAAACTAGTATACTAATTAACTAGATTATTATACTAGTATCCTTAAAATGATTCTAATATTATTACTATTACTACACTAGTAATGTTATTGTGATATTAGAATGGATGAACAAATGCTTGTGTTTCTCAAAAATCTTGTTTTAGAGAGATGGAGAGAATATGAGAGTTTTGCATGCAAGATGATATAAGAATGAATGAACAAGTAAAATGAGAACAAAAATGTTCTCATATTTTGAAGCATGCAACCGGTGGGAGGCAAGGAGAACAAGCCAAAATGGAATCTCCTTTTTGCTTTTTATCTTATCAAAATGTAGGTAGTGTAAGCTATATTAGGCTAGGTGCAATTGTTTATATTTTATCACATATAATAAAATAATCACACCCACTTACACTCCCTCCATTTCGGTCCATATACCATAAAATGGACTACCATTTTATTTTGTCAATTTGTCATTTGTCACACAATATGTCACATGTAGTATTTTACATGTTATTAATTAATTTAATGCATATTTATCACATAAATATCATTTTACAAATTAATTAAATTACATACAACAAATTGACTAGTGATACTTGATCATACAAATAAAATGGGTCATATAATTATAATTCACAACATCTTGTAATTATAATTAACCATTCATTCTTATCTCTATTGTTTCTCAAACAATAAGCAATTTTAGTAATAAAGCATTTTTATTACTAAAATAAATCTTATTTAATCCCATTACAATAAGATATCAATATTCTCTCTCACAAGTAAATTGTTCACTTTTAAGGAATTGATTACCTTGTATCGTCATACAATTAATCAATTTATCCATTAAGGGAATTGTCCTTTAGGTGTGACCTTAAGGGATCAACTGACCACCACCGTCACACGACAGTGATGTCAAACTCTAGTCAGCCAATCATTACCGATTAATGATGATCAGTTGATTATATAATAAATCATCCCTCACATATTCTTAATATGAGATTTAATTATGATATTAAATCATGTGATCGCACTATTGTTGAGGACACATTTTCCAACAATCTCCCACTTGTCTGAGACAAGTGTGCGTCACCAATTCTCTTGTCCTATTACAATCTCCCACTCAATGCAAGGTGTCTTGCAGGTCGTACTTACATTTGATCATATCTTGAGTGGTTTCCTCGATCTGGAGAGTAACTGTCTGACCAGAATTATCTACTATAGACACCTTCCGAGCGTGGCCACGCATTTCCAGTTAACTATTCCCCGAGTGGCCTTGAGATTTCAAATAACCCTGACAAGGGGTGGACAATTCCTATCGCCCTATTCCCTTCGTTCAGCCACAGTCCATCATAACCCAAAATATACCCAGTTTGACCTCATTTACGAAATCGTAGAGTATAAATCAAAGCTAATCAGAAGTTGTGCCAACTTGGGCGAATAGTCTCTAGTCAAAAGAATTGACTCATAAGAATATTATAGTAACTCTTGCCACGACCAGGCTTTATGAATTACCAGAATTCTATAAGCGGTCACTGCCCGACAGAGAGTCCCATACAGTCTGCCTATGTGATCGACTAGTCATCCCATATGACTCTATGACAATTGAACTTGCCATCAATCGCATCACACTCTAGTCACTTCGAGACGTCACCTCATATAAGTAACTAGGGGCGAATACCTGTGGACGCGGGTCCACGGGGGCGCTTGGGGGAGAACAAGCGTTTGCATTTGTGGAGTCGCCACCAATTTATTGTGGAAAATTGGAAACCGTTCGAATAACTCGTGTCATGTCAAGACACAAAGTAGTGACATGAACACCAAGAACTTGTTACCCTTAGCATTTTATGTCTAGAATGACTCTCGTGGATGCCAATGAACACGGATGTTCACAGAGATCTGGAGTAAGGGGTGAGGGTACGTATTAGGAAGCTCTTTTAATCGAACACCTAATCCCGCCCGCCTCGATAGCGGCCTCTACTAATGATTAGGGAAAATCGTCTATACTTGATATATTGTCGATTATATGAATGCAATGCAACATCCATTAGACTAATCCTAGCATGTGAGAATTAGACTAAGTCGGTGAACACGTAGTTTATCATACAATTAATGTCAAAGTCGGGATTTAAGTTCAATTACATGTGAAGGCATGCAAGTGATACAAGAAATACAAAATGAAATTACAATGAAGGAAAATACAATAATTACATTGGATTAATTGATTTATGTCGAAAATACTTTCAAAAACGGATAATTTGAGAAAGAATAAATAAACAAATTAACGAACAGGAATTAAGGGTGATAATACGACTAATAGTTAACTAAATACGTAATTAGTAAACTAGGTGATGCGTGTCTTTTATATAAGGTTTTCACCTCATTTTTACACGCATTTCTGTGCTTTTTATGTAGCATCTGGCTACAAATATCCCCGAATATTCTACTTTGGTCCGTTATTTGTAATTTGCAGGAATTGACTGAAGAGGAGCTAAATCGAGCCTTAATTGTCCCAATTGTATGCATTCATGGAAAATAAGGAGCCGGAGCTTGGAAATCTAATACTTGGAAGACGCATGAGCTGAATTTGGGAAGCAATTCAAGTCCTAACGTGCCTATATAGCTCGATCGAGTGGTTAACTGCTCGATCGAATGCTTTATATACTCAAGATTGATCGATCGAGCAGTTTAAGGGGTCGATCGAGGAGTTTTTACAAGAGGTACTCGATCGAGTGGTTTATTTCCACTCGATCGAGTGGTTTGGTGATGATTTGCTCGATCGAGTAGATTACTTCTACTCGATCGAGTGGGTTCCTGCGCTTTAGTTAATTTCCGCCTAACTATTTCGTGGGCTTTGTAATTAGTCCATAGATTAGGTTTTAGGATGGATTTAGAGTATAAGACTGAAGGAGTAAGACGTACTGGGGCTCTCTCTTCTCTTCGGCTCTCACGTTGGTTTTACTCTAGTTCTTGCTACTGTTCTTTGGATTTTGCCTTTCTTTTACTCTTTGCTACTCGGATTTGGAACACGATTGGTATTATCATTTCACTTTTATTCCTAATTATATTTATTGTTTTAATCACTACTTCTCTTTAATTGTTATCATAGTTACTTCATTTGAATCCTTGTTAGTTTCATCACCATGTTTAACTTTAATTATCAATTCGTCATTATCGTTAATTCATTGGTTATGAGTAGCTAATCTTCTCATGCTAAGACTATAGGGGATCCGTAATATGAAGGGAGAGTAATTGATTTACTAGGTTAATGCTGGTACTGTCTTTGTTGTTTAAATGCTACAATTAATTGTAATTGCCTAATTGAGTCGACGCAGTTAGACCTTTATTCTTAGTGATCCTTGACCTGGACCGAAAGGTTGGAAAAGGTAGACTAGTGGCGAACAATAGAGTATTGCAGTGAGGGCGAAAGTTAAGCTGTTTACACTTTAGGGTGAATTAAGGACCGAAAGGTGACGTTCGCTACCCCTTAGACCGTATTGCATTGACCTGGGACCTAGATTACTTGACCGGACGATTATGGTGAACCGATTGTCTTAGCTATTCTTCTTTATCTGTTAAATTCCTTCCTTTTATTTCTCTTCTCCTTGTTCTCTTTAGTTTAGAAATCACATTTTATAAACCCCCAATTTGGTTACTTGACGAACTTAATTTTAGCTGACATTTTCCTACCTCTCTGTGGATTCGACTCGACTTCCCTAGCTATATTAGTTAGAGCCAGTTGGTTATTTTTGACAGGTACGCGACAGACGTGTCAAATTTTGGCGCCGTTGCCGGGGAGGTGGCGCAAACTTGTTGCTTTAATTAAGTTTGTCCCTCGTCTCAAGGAATTCATTCCTTGAGGCTGATCTCATTTCTACAAAGTTTTGATTAGTTTTGCAGAATAGTTGTTGCTTGAAGGTTTATTTGCCAAGATGCCTACTATTACGGAGCATAAAGAGCCATGTGGTAGATGTGGCACGGAAGGGCATGATCCTATCTTATGTATGGAAAGTGTTGAGCGCGTTCTTGCCTACCAGAAATACAAGCAGGGAGTTCCTTTCTCCCAGCTGTATGAAGAAATCAAGAATGATTCTACCCCTTCTACGCCGGTACCACAGCCGGTCTCTCCTTCTGCAAGAGAAGAAATTGCCGAATTAAAATCCATCATGTTGAGTATGTCAATGATGTCACGGCAATCTGAAACGGTTATATCGGAATTGAAAGAACAAGTCGCGTAGTTAACACTCGCGACAGACCAAGCCAAGCTTTTTCCAATTTGCGATCCAGTCAGTGCAACGAATTTTCAAAATGACCTTACTCATGAAGAAGACGAGGTTTTGATAGCTGACGATAACTCGGATGATGATTTAGACGAGTTTTTGAAGGAAATACTTGCTGCGTGTGCTGTAACCACTCGATCGAGTGACTTTTCTACTCGATCGAGCAGTTTAAACCATCCTATCACTCGATCGAGTGAAAATGGTGGTCGATCGAGAAGCGCAGAATTCCATGTTGGTCGATCGAGTGACAATTGTACTCGATCGAGTAACTATGCTGATGAAATCACTCGATCGAGAGATAGACATGGTCGATCGAGTGAAATAGGAAAAGCAATTGGTCGATCGACTGATAAAAGTACTCGATCCAGTACTTTAAGTGGCGGGGGTTCTAATTTACTATCAAATACCGCCACCGTGTCATCTTCCCCTGCTGTGGAGACGTCACGCATTGATAAGGGCAAAGAAAAAGTTGCAAGGGCACTCATCGCTACCAGGGTACCCTTCCCAAGTCGTCTGAAGGACGCAAAAATCGAGCAGCAGTACGGTAAGTTTGTGGACGTCGTGAAGAACCTCCAGGTAACTGTCCCCTTCTCCGAACTTGCTACTCAGGTACCCACTTACGCCAAGTTTATGAAAGATATTGTGACGCGTACGAGAAATTTGAGTGAATTTGAGACGATTTCATTTATGGAAGAGTCTAGTAATTTGCTGTTGAATAAGGCCCCTCCAAAAATGAAAGACCCGGGCAGTTTTTCTATTACCTGTGTCATAGGCAATATGGTTATTGATAAGGCCCTTTGCGATTTAGGTGCCAGTGTCAGTGTCATGCCCCTTCCTGTCTGCAAGAAACTGAAGATGAGTCATTTTAAAGTGACTAACGTTACCCTACGAGATGGTGATAGATCGTTAGGAGGCCCTTAGGTGTCTTAGAGGACGTGCTCGTGAAAATAGGCAAGCTTTACATCCCAAGAGATTTCATTGTTTTGGATATAGCCGAGGACACCGGACCCAAATTATCTTAGGAAGACCTTTCCTTTGCACACAATTTGGGTCATTATTGATGTCGACAAGGGCGTCGACTCTTACGATAGGTAGGGGATTATCACATTGATCGCCAAGACTTTAGCTCACCCAATGATAGAGGACACTTGCTATTCGGTCGATATCATTGACGAGTCTATTTATGACTTCTGGTCGGGTTCTTTTATGAAGGACCCACTAGAAGCTCTTATGTTTTTTGATGAGTGTGCAGATAGCCCAGACGACGATGACGCTGCGTTGGATTTGCTTGTTGATGATTTAGATAAGCATGAGGGAGAACAGGTGGAACAGATGATCAGCACTCTTTGCTCCATCGAGGTAAAGGTACCGGAACGTAAGCCTCTCCCCTCTCATCTTAAATATGCCTTCTTAGACGATACAGAGCAATATCCAGTTATTGTTAGTGCCAAGCTTAGTGATGATCAGCTGACCTATCTGTTAGCTGTACTTAAGAAAAACAGGAAGGCAATGGGCTATTCACTGGACGATATCACGGGGATTAGTCCCGATATTTGTATGCACAGGATAGAGCTGGAGGAGGATCACAAACCTTGCAGACAGGGTCAGCGCCGGCTGAACCAGAAGATGCAGGATGTCATGATGGCTGAGGTAATGAAGCTGCTGGATGCAGGTATTATTTATTCTGTCGGTAATTCTAGATGGGTGAGCCCAGTACAGGTGGTCCCGAAGAAAGGAGGGACAACTGTGGTTAAGAATGATAAGAATGAGTTAATACCCACTCGAGTAGTGACTGGTTGGCGGATGTGTATATATTACAGACAGCTTAATGCCGCCACTAAGAAAGATCACTTTCCCCTTCCTTTTATTGATCAAATAGTAGAAAGGTTAGCTTCTCATAAGTTTTTCTGCTATTTAGACGGGTATTCCGGGTTCTTTCAGATCCCTATTCACCCAGACGATCAAGCTAAGACTACATTTACTTGTCCTCAGGGCGTGTTTGCTTATCGCAGGATGCCTTTTGGTTTATGTAATGCCCCTGCCACCTTCCAAAGGTGTATGATGGGGATATTTTCAGAGTATATTGAGTCTATTATGGAAGTTTTCATGGACGATTTCAGTGTTTATGGAAGTGATTTTTCTAACTGTCTGTCTAACCTTGAGAAAGTGTTGCAGCGCTGCATTGAGGTTAATCTTGTGCTGAACTGGGAGAAGTGCCATTTCATGGTCAACGAGGGAGTTGTTCTAGGTCACTTAGTTTCTGATAGGGGAATAGAAGTTGATAAAGCAAAGGTGGAAGTGATTCCGCAATTACCACCTCCTGTTAATGTTAAGGGGGTGAGGAGTTTCCTTGGTCACGCCGGCTTTTATCGCCGGTTTATCAAGGATATCTCAAAAATTGCTAAACCACTTACACAGCTGCTACTTAAGAATGCCCCTTTTGTGTTTACTGATGAGTGTCTTTCTGCTTTTCACAGGTTAAAGCAGGCTTTAGTCTCTGCGCCGATCATACAGCCTCCCGACTGGGACCTGCCGTTTGAGATAATGTGTGATGCCAGTGACTATGCACTAGGAGCGGTGCTAGGCCAAAGGAAAGACAAGGCTTTGAATGCCATCTACTACGCGAGCCGAACTCTGGATGAGGCTCAAGGGAAGTACACTACCACTGAGAAGGAGCTGTTAGCTGTAGTTTATGCCTTAGAAAAGTTTCGTACTTATTTAGTTGGGTCATAAGTCACTGTTTTTACTGACCATGCAGCTTTGAGGCATCTCCTTGCTAAGAAGGAGGCCAAACCACGGCTACTGAGATGGATACTCCTTCTTCAGGAGTTTGATTTGCAGATCAAGGATAAGAAAGGAGCTGAGAACGTTGTGGCTGATCACTTGTCGCGACTGATGCGACAGGAAGGGGAAGATTCTCTACCCATTGATGATTCTTTTCCTGACGACACTTTGATTGCTGTTATATCGTCTATTGTTAACCAAGAACCTTGGTATGCAGATATAGCTAACTTCGTTGTCAGTGGCAAGTCGCCGCCGACCTTTCTCATCCCAAAAAGAAGCGTTTTCGTATAACGCTTCAAAGATTACGGGATGATCCTTACTTGTTTAAGGAATGTGCAGACGGTCTCTACAGACGGTGTATTCCGCAGTGGGAGACCAAAATAGTCCTGGAAGGCTGTCACTCCTCTTCATATGGTGGTCACCACGGTCCATCGCGCACCGTGGCTAAGGTACTTCAGTCTGGTTTTTACTGGCCTTCTTTGTTTGCTGACGCTAATTCTTTTGTTTCAGCTTGTGATGCTTGCCAACGATCAGGGAACATTTCAAAGAGATGAGATGCCACAAAACGGCATCCTAGAGGTTGAGGTTTCGATGTCTGGGGCATTGATTTCCAAGGACCGTTCCCATCCAGTAAAGGTAACAGGTACATCTTAGTAGCTGTAGACTATGTGTCAAAATGGGTTGAGGCAATTGCTTCACCTCATTGTGATGCTAAGACCGTGATAAAGATGTTTAAAAAGATCATATTCCCCCGTTTTGGTGTCCCTAGAGTCGTCATTAGTGATGGGGGGATGCATTTTAAAGAAAAGAAACTCACTTCCATACTGTCTAGAGTTGGTGTCCAACACCGGCGTGGTTTGGGGTATCATCCCCAAACTAGTGGTCAGGTAGAGGTCTCTAATCGCGAGTTGAAAGAGATCTTGTCTAAGGTAGTTTCTAAATCACGGAAGGACTGGAGTCTTAAGCTAGATGACACATTATGGGCTTATAGAACTGCCTTTAAGACACCGATTGGTGCATCACCTTATAGGCTAGTTTATGGGAAATCGTGTCACTTGCCTGTTGAATTGGAATGTAAGGCCTGGTGGGCAATTCGTGAGCTTAATTATGATCCTAAGTTGTGTGGTCAGAATCGTCTTTTGCAGCTAGATGAATTGGAGGAGTTTAGGCTTAACGCCTATGACAGCTCGCGGATTTACAAAGAAAAGACAAAGAGATGGCATGACAAGAGAATCCTACCTCGGAAGTTCCATGTTGGGCAAAAGGTCTTCTTTGTTTAATTCCCGGTTGAGACTATTCCCGGCAAGTCAAGTCCGGATGGAGTGGTCCTTATACGGTGTGTTTGTTACCAAATTTGGATCTGTGGAGCTCGAAGATTCCGAGGGGCGTAGATTCAAGGTGAATGGCCAATATGTGAAGCATTACCACGAGGCGACCGAATCAGACAATCGTGTTGAAGTCTTGCGCTTCGACGAGCTCGACGCGCCAGTCAATTGATGCCAGAAAGGTCGTGCGGGACCTCTTAAACCAGCGCTCTCCGGGAGGCAGCCCGGACTGTTTTTATTGTACTTCTGTTGAACTATTTATTTTTCTTTAACTTTAAGTTGAACTTTAGACGCTGTTTTATGAACCTCCCATGTATTTTCTTGCTTTTATTGCGTGTGTTGCAGGTCAAAGTACACGATCGAATGATATAGTGCTCGATCGAGCACTTTTTGAGGCAGCTTTCACTCGATCGAGTGGTGATGTCCTCGATCGACCAGATCCAAACCCATGCCTACTCGATCGAGTGGTTTTTCATTCGATCGAGCCCTTCCTGTGCACTGGTTCCCTCGATCGAGCTGTTCCAAGAGCTCGGTCGAGTGGTTTTGACTCCCAACTGCTGTTTTACGTCTATGGAGCTACTGCTTGACTTTCTTTGACCTCCCATGTTCATGGTCGGTTTGGGGAGGTCCCTCCTTACGACGTTTTGTAAGTTTTCCGCCTTCACTTCTCCTTTTCCTTTCAGTTTGCATTTCTTTCCCCGTTTTTGGTACAATGAGGGCATTGTACGGTTTGGTTTGGGGAGGTATGCATCCATATCTGTGTCTGCATGTTTTCTTGCATTTTTGCTTCCATGTTTATTATTTCCGCATGCATTGTTGTTTGTTCTATTTCACTTCAAAAAAATCATATAAAAATCAAAAATTTTCAAAAATTTCACGTTTAATTTTGGGTCGGAACGTTTGAACATTGACGCTACTTTGAACCCCTACTTGAGCCCTGCATATTCTTGACATTTAGTTGGTGTGATTATGTGCATAATCTACGAGTTCTTGTTTCTTCCTTATCTGAACAAATAGACTTGATTCATTATGTCGGCAAGCTACATTACATTCTGAGGTTAGAGCTTTTAAACTGGTGACATTCATGACCGGTTTCATTTAGGATGTGAGTAGTACTCTCTTTAAGACATGTAACATCAATTTGCATAAGCATGAGTCTAGTCTTCTTAATACCTGTATGCATTTGGTCTGTGGATGGTGACACGTGTTAGGAGAGGCAGCCCCCTTTATTTCATTCTACCCATGGGCCTCACATAACCAAATTGCCTTTTTGTCCTATCAACTACTTTCTATAATACTTCCCACCCTAGCTGAGCTAGTAACGAGTAGTTCTCGGAATGTTTTACTGCAATATGGTTATTTCATCTGATTTCAGAAGATGGTGGAAGAATTGAAGGGTAAGAAAGAAAGAAGGAAAATGTCGAATTGTTGAGAAAAAATGATGAAAAGAAAAAAAAAAAAAGAATGAAAAGCGAAAAATGCGAAAAAGAAAAGAAGAAGAAAAAGAAAGAAAAATTACATATGAAAAAGAATGAGAATTGTACAATGATTTACACTCCCATGTCTTATCTATATTTTATGGGGAGTTGACGATTTTTGGTGTTTTGTGAGTTTAGTGCATAATTTTGCACCGTTTCATCTTACTGTCATGAGTACGAAGTTGGGATGCAGTTTATATTTGGATCCGTTGTTGCTAGCCTGGCTATTAACCCCACATATATCCAAATTCATTTTAGCCCCTTCTTACCCATTACCTCACTTACCCAAATGTAAGTCCTCGGCACGTGTCTTGGTCATTAGTATGGTTGGAATGCATATGTACGGTTGTAGAGACTTTATTCATGTTAACTACATGCATGTTCTTATAGGCCGAGTTAGGTGAGTGTCTTACTTCTTTCTATCTTTCACATATATACTCACCTTGTGCCTGATTTTGAGTGACGAGCGATCCGTGAGAGTCCGATATCTTTTGAGTCTTGCAAGGTCGACGGTTCAGTAAGTTTGAAACATTAATTTAAATCGTTTGCACTTTTCACTGCCACTTTGTCTTGCTATCGCATTAAATTGGTTCTAGTGGATGATTTGTAGCTGATGCGTTGGTCCCGTTCCATTGTTCACCCTTAGTTGCATTCATATTTGCTTGGGGACAAGCAAAGGTTTGGTTTGGGGAGATTTGATGCGTGTCTTTTATATAAGGTTTTCACCTCATTTTTACACGCATTTCTGTGCTTTTTATGTAGCATATGGCTACAAATATCCCCGAATATTCTACTTTGGTCCGTTATTTGTAATTTGCAGGAATTGACCGAAGAGGAGCTAAATCGAGCCTTAATTGTCCCAATTGTATGCATTCATGGAAAATAAGGAGCCGGAGCTTGGAAATCTAATACTTGGAAGACGCATGAGCTGAATTTGGGAAGCAATTCAAGTCCTAACGTGCCTATATAGCTCGATCGAGTGGTTAACTGCTCGATCGAATGCTTTATATACTCAAGATTGATCGATCGAGCAGTTTAAGGGGTCGATCGAGGAGTTTTTACAAGAGGTACTCGATCGAGTGGTTTATTTCCACTCGATCGAGTGGTTTGGTGATGATTTGCTCGATCGAGTAGATTACTTCTACTCGATCGAGTGGGTTCCTGCGCTTTAGTTAATTTCCGCCTAAATATTTCGTGGGCTTTGTAATTAGTCCATAGATTAGGTTTTAGGATGGATTTAGAGTATAAGACTGAAGGAGTAAGACGTACTGGGGCTCTCTCTTCTCTTCGGCTCTCACGTTGGTTTTACTCTAGTTCTTGCTACTGTTATTTGGATTTTGCCTTTCTTTTACTCTTTGCTACTCGGATTTGGAACACGATTGGTATTATCATTTCACTTTTATTCCTAATTATATTTATTGTTTTAATCACTACTTCTCTTTAATTGTTATCATAGTTACTTCATTTGAATCCTTGTTAGTTTCATCACCATGTTTAACTTTAATTATCAATTCGTCATTATCGTTAATTCATTGGTTACGAGTAGCTAATCTTCTCATGCTAAGACTATAGGGGATCCGTAATATGAAGGGAGAGTAATTGATTTACTAGGTTAATGCTGGTACTGTCTTTGTTGTTTAAATGCTACAATTAATTGTAATTGCCTAATTGAGTCGACGCAGTTAGACCTTTATTCTTAGTGATCCTTGACCTGGACCGAAAGGTTGGAAAAGGTAGACTAGTGGCGAACAATAGAGTATTGCAGTAAGGGCGAAAGTTAAGCTGTTTACACTTTAGGGTGAATTAAGGACCGAAAGGTGACGTTCGCTACCCCTTAGACCGTATTGCATTGACCTGGGACCTAGATTACTTGACCGGACGATTATGGTGAACCGATTGTCTTAGCTATTCTTCTTTATCTGTTAAATTCCTTCCTTTTATTTCTCTTCTCCTTGTTCTCTTTAGTTTAGAAATCACATTTTATAAACCCCCAATTTGGTTACTTGACGAACTTAATTTTAGCTGACATTTTCCTACCTCTCTGTGGATTCGACTCGACTTCCCTAGCTATATTAGTTAGAGCCAGTTGGTTATTTTTGACAGGTACGCGACAGACGTGTCACTAGGTCAAATCAAAACGGGAGTTCAGAGACAGAAATCAACCAGGAACAGGCGCAGCAGAGCTGCGTCCTTTGGAAGAGGCGCAGCGGTTGCTGCGTCCGTTCCTTGGCTCAGTTCTGGCTGTGAAGCCGGGATTGCAAGTCGTTAATATTCGTTGGTGATTTAAATGATCGATTATATTATTTACTCGGATGAAAGTGATTAATAGGTTATTTACATATGATTGACGGTCATGAAAGCGATAAACATGGAACAAACGAAATAGGACGAATTATTTACAAGATTAATAAGGTTAATTAATGAACAAATTAAGGAACTAACTGATTTATTAGGTTAAATATGATGAATTAATGATGGACTAATGATGAATATGATAATAAACAGGTAAGAATATGTCAAAGGTCGAATTCCAGAAACTCAATATGAACGAATCGGATTTCTACAACCCGGTTTGACTTTAATGACGAAAACCCGCAAATATTGGTTATTTGGGATTTAAGTCGGGAATTAATGACGAATTATATGTTAAAGATGATGAACAATATGTTAAATTATACGAAATAAGAACAAACAAAGACAAAAGAAAACAAAAGGACGAAACCAACAAAAGACGAAGGAAGAAGAAGAGAAGCAGGAACGGCGGCAACCTCAGGAAGAGGCGCAACAAGTGCAATGCCCTTTCCAAGAGGCGCAGCAGTTGCTGCATCCCTTCTCGACGTCTGTCTCCTGTTAATCCGTAAAAAAAGGGTTTAAACAAAGGGTTTTAGAAATCGGTTTTAATTGTATTTTCGACATAAATCTTACAATATGATTACAATAATAAATAACAATAAATAAAAGAGGATTTACACCCTCAGACTTACATGTTTGACGAAACGAGATGAACTAAGTTTACGATTAGTGATGCTCGACTCGAATGTAGACGAAAGTGCCCTCGTAAGAGGAAATTAAACAGATTGATTAAGTTGATTATTGTGGAGTTGGTCAAATTGGTCAGTCATGCAAAACGAGGCTGGTACTTAGAAGGATCCGAGCTTACGTGGTCGAAAGTTCAAGCACGTAGACACCAAATAGTAAGAACGTGGTCTAGAATGCAAATGGAGAAGAGAAGGGCGGACATTCGTGTGAGAAATATGTGAGACCGAAGGTCTCTATTTATACTAATCACACGGAGGAATAGGGTTTTCGGAGAAACTTTGGAAGTGAATCTTGAAAAGATATGAAAAAGATACGGAAAATACGCAGAAAAGGACTTGGGAAGAGGCGCAGAGCACTGCGTCTCTTGGAAGAGTTACAGCACCTGCTGCGTCCTTTCCCAAGTGGTTTCCTCCTGCGGAAGAAAGATTTCCGTGTTTAGTTTATGGAATAACGGAATAATTTGGTTTTCCTTAATATTTTGTGTGAATATTACGGGAAATTGTTTGCCAAAGATTAAAAGATTGTATAAAATATGGAATAGAAATATCCGGAACATTCCAGAACATTCCGACTCGGTTTCAGAAAATGAAGACGGTTTTAGGACCCGGACTCCAAATGTACTCTAATTACTGCCACAACGACCATATCGGCACGTAGATGACAATTAAGAGGTAGACATAAATGTGTGAGCGATCACTTGACGATAAACTTACGAACTGTCACAAATCGTTCCGCGTACCAAACATGCGGCCGAATCATCACCGGGTGGTTTGCGGGAGGTGCAGAAATGAGGTATCTACAGAGCCCCCACTTTGACTGAGGCTTGGACAAGGCGGAAGTCAAAGTATAGCCATCAGGTCAATCGAAGATTACAACCTGACGACTATGGCGACGCGAGGCTGCTCAAGGGGTCTGAGCCAAGGACCTGTCGTCGGGAACATTTTAGAGTCTGTCGACTATCGGGGAGGGTCGTTTAAAGTCCATTAGACTACGTAAGGAGGCTCGCCAGCTATAAGAAGAGACCATACCTGAAATTCTTTGAAACTCCAGGGGAAAACAATACGCGATATTGGGAGAAGACAGCAGGACACAGTCTGGAACTGCCGGGAGAAATCTGCTTGTGTTCAGCTTCAAACAAACTTCGGAGGGTTTTGGGGTCGATGTTGATCTCCATGTCTCGAGAGAGAATGACTGTCGGTCGTGAACTCTCGCTGGGGGAACATAATCGGGAACTGATCTCCATGTCTCGAGAGGGAATGTCTATCCGTGTACTCTAACATAATCGGGAACTGATCTCCATGTCTCGAGAGGGAATGTCTATCCGTGTACTCTTGCTGGGGGAACAGAATAAAGGTGTGTCGAAACACCTGTCAAAGAAAGAACGCTCGTTGTGACAAGCTAGGTCTTGGATAAAAATAAGGCGATAATTTGCTGTTGGCTTGGAATATGTGGATCCGGGCGAAGAATATACGTCAAACGGACCAAATATGCGATGTAGCATGAAGGAAGAGGCGCACAAAAGATGGGCCCACAAAATAACGAATTCATAACGAATTTTTGAAAATTCGTATGAAGAAAAGCTGAGGAAGAGGCGCAGCAAGAGCTGCGTCCCCTGGAAGAGGCGCAACACCTGCTGCGTCTATTCCTGGGTGTGTCTTTTCTGCGTAAAAACCCGATGAAACAGAGGGTTCATTTCATTTGTTCGAAATATAAAATCTCAATTTCTCTCTCAAATTTCAACCATTTCCGTCAAAATTTGATCCAAAAGCTTGCATTTTCCATGACTAATCGAGGTATGTGTATCAATCTTGCATTTATCTTCCGTATTTGATCAAATGGGATCAACGAAATTAGGGTTTTTGACCCTAATTAGTCGAAAATTTGGGGCTTTTCCTCCAAATGATGTTGCCTTGTGAAATTGACTTTGTAAATGGCTAATTGGTAGTATAAGGATCATAACCATGTATTTGTTTTAAATTTTCATTAAGTTTTGAGGATTTGAGTGAAATTGAGACGGTTTCACAGCTAAACCGTAAATCGCTTCGAAAATAGCCATAGGATTGCCCATTTGTGATGAAACTTGATATTTGGAATCCTTGTATGATGGGTAAACATCCTACCATCTCCGAATTTTGGTTTGTGATGGCTTTTCAGGACACTTTTCTAGGGCATAATCGCTGCTATAACGAAATGCTGTCGAAATTCCGACTCGAACCCATGACTAGGCTTCAACTTAGGCTTGACTTGACCCAAATTACCACATGAGCGGATGGGTTTGTGGGAAAATTGCCAATGATGGCGAGAAAAGAGCGATTTCGGAGCTCCGAAAACGCGAAAATCTCCTAATCAAGGCTTGTCGTCACTCGACGTGGCCTAAATTTACTTTAATTATGCAGGTGATGAGGCTTCTACATCTGGGAGGGATCCCATGGATGTGGACACTGCTGTTGACCCTTCTCAGGTGCTTGAGGAGGCGTTGGAGGAGGCTTTCACTGTATGGACAGCGGGGGCCCACGGGGGCGCTTGGGAGGAAGAGAACAAGCGTTTGCATTTTTGTTGGAGTCGCCACCAATTTTTATGGGAAATTGGAACCGTTCGAATACCTCGTGTCATGTCAAGACACAAAGTAGAGACATGAACACTAAGCAATCGTTACCCTTAGCATTCTATGTCTAGAATGACTCTCGTGGATGCCAATGAACACGGGTGTTCACGGAGATCTGAAGTAAGGGGTGAGGGTACGTATTAGGAAGCTCTTTTGATCGAACACCTAATCCCGCCCGCCTCGATAGCGGCCTCTACTAATGATTAGGGACATCATTTATACTTGATATATCGTCGGTTATATGCATGCAATGCAACATCCAAGTTTTAATCCTAGCATGTGAGAATTAGACTAAGTCGGTGGACAATTAGTTTAACATACAATTGGGTCGAAGTAGGATTTAATGCTTAATTACATGTGAAAGCATACAAATGATACAAGAAATAAGATAAATACAATAAGAAAATTACGATAAAGAAAATTACAATAATTACAATGGAATAGGCGATTTATGTCGAAAATACCTTTAAAACGGATAATTTGAGAAAACGAATAAAGGAATGAATTAACGAACAAATCAGAAGGTGATAATACGGTTAATAGTCAATTATACGTAAGCTAAATAAACTAAGTCAAGGCAACAACGGAGTTCAGGGACCGAATTCAACCCGGAACAGGCGCAGCAGAGCTGCGTCTCTTGGAATAGGCGCAGCAGTTGCTGCGTCTGTTCCTGACCTGAATTCTGGCTGTGAAGCCGGAATTGCGTGTTGTTAATACTCGTCGGTAAATTTAATGATTGATTATTATATTTACTCGGATGAAAGTGATTAATAGGTTATTTACATGCGATTAAGGGGTCATAAAACAATAAAACATGGATGAGACGGAATATAGACGGATTATTACATGAAAGAATGATTGATTAGTGACATGGGTGAACGAAATAGACTAAACATGATGAATTAATGACAAATGACGGATGAAAATATATCAAAGGAGTGAATTACAGAAACTCAATATGAACAAATCGAATTCCTATAACCCGGATTGAGTTTAATGACGAAAACCCGCAAATATGACATTATAAGGGATTTAAGCCGAATTTAATGATGAATTAAACATGTTAATGATGAATAATATATAGGTGAAACTAGGATGCTATTATGTCAAAGAATTAAAGAAAACAAACGAAAACAAATAAAGCAAACAACGAATTACAGAGGACGAAGGAAGAAGAAAAGAAGCAGGAACTGCGGCAGCCTCACGAAGAGGCGCAGCAGGAACTGCGCTCCTTCGAAGAGGCGCAGCAGCTGCTGCGTCCTTTCTCGACGTCTGTCTACTGAAAATCCGTAAAAAGAGGTTTTAGAGCACGGTTTTAGAAATCGGTTTTAACAAGGTATTTTCGACATAAATCTTACATTGATAATGATACAAAAAGTAAAATACAATAAATAAAAGAAGGATTTACACTCTCAGACTTACATGTTTGACGAAACGAAAAGGACTAAGATATCGATTAGTGATGCTCGACGCGAATGTAAAGAAAGTACCCTCGTAAGAGGAATTAAAACAGATTGATTAAGTTGATTGATTGTAGAGTTGGTCAAATTGGTCGGTCATGCAAACGAGGCTGGTACTCAGAAGGATCCGAGCTTACGTGGTCGAAAGTTCAAGCACGTAGACGCCAAAAAGTAAGAACAAAGGTCTACAATGCAAAGGGAGAAGAGAAGGGCGGACACTCGCGTGAGAAATATGAGGAGCGAAGGCTCCTATTTATACTAATCACGTGAAGGAATTAGGGTTTCAGGGAGTCTTTGGAAGTGAATCTCGGAAAGATATGAAAAAGATACGAAAATTACGCAGAAAAGGACCTGGGAAGAGTTGCAGCAGCCACTGCGTCTCTTGGAAGAGGCACAGCACCTGCTGCGTCTGTTCCCAAGTGGTTTCCTTCTGCGGAAGAAAGATTTCCGTGTTTGACTTATGGAAGGACAGAATAATTTGGTTTTCCTTAATATTTTATGTGAATATTACGGGAAATTGTTTACCAAAGGATAAAGATTGTGAAATATTTCTAAAATATGGAATAGAAATATCCGGAACATTCCAAAACATTCTGACTCGGGATTTAACGGTTATCAGAAAATGAAGACGGTTTTAGGCCCGGACTCCAAATGTACTCTAATTACTGTCAAAACGACCGTATCGGCGCGTAGATGACAACTAAGAGGTAGACATTAGTATTTGAGCAATCACTTGACGATAAACCTACGAACTGTCGCAAATCGTTCCGCGTAGCGAACATGCGGCCCAATCATCACCGGGTGGTTTGCGGGAGGTGCAGAAATGAGGTATCTATACACTGCTGTGGTGACGGCTGCTGAGGACGAGATCCTAGAGGAGGAGGTTGCTGAGGAGGAGGAGGCCTTGAGGCGGGCCAACGTTGGAAGAGGTGGTCGCCAGCTGAGGGGAGCACCTGCGTGGGCTGAGACTTGGGACAGTAGGCACCTGCTTTAGGCTGCGGAGGGTCACCTGTCCTACAGGACGGTAAAGAGCTTGGTAAATAGGATTCATAACTCTTCATTCATCTTCTTTCATTCCTGTTTGTCACTCCTTTTCTTCTTCATTTGAGCTAAAGATAGCTTTTGTTTCAAATCAACATAGGAGGCCGGGAACATCAAGTCATTCTCGGGCTACACGACGGCGATGGGGTGCTACGAGAGGCAGTCGGCTGAGGAGCGAGCCATGATCGAGCGGGGAGCGTTCGGTGCCTTGGTGCAAGCTTGGAGGGATATTGCGAGGAGGAAGCTTCGGGCTAACCTTAGTCTCGTCCGAGCCTTCTTGGATCGGTTTTGGGACACGACCTCCACGTTTCACATGCCTTTTGGTGAGGTGGGGATCACGTTGGAGGACTACGGCATGATTTCTGGTCTGCCGTGTGGGACTGAGGTGATGGAGTGGCAGGAGACGGCCATGAGGGTTGACTCGGCGGAGGCTAGGAGGTTGATCGGCTGGAACTTGGCGCCGAAGGCGGCTGCGGTACCTGGCTTGGTGCCTAGTTCTTACGTTCGAGACTACTTCGCGGGGAAGACCCCGACGTTGGTGGCGATCGAGTGGAGGGAGACGGCTCCTCCTCCCTGACCCACAAAGCAGAGAGTTCGCTTGTGGCTCTGGTGGTTTCTGTCTTCGATCTACCTCGGAGACAAGGGAGAGAGGCTTTCGACGAAGCTTCTTCCCTTTCTTTCTGACCTGATCTCCCTAGGCCATTGGGACTGGGTCACTGCTGGTTTTGCGGTCCTCATCCGCTTCATGAGGGCCATGGTTCGTCCGGAGTTGATGGAGAAGGGGACTTCTCCCCTTTGTCGGCCCGGATCTTGTTGGAGGTATGAACCTTCACTTCATTTCATGAAAGATCATTTCTTTTCTTACCAAATCACGAAAGATCGTTGTTGATTATCTTGATTTACAGGCATGGGTGTACTCCTACTTTCCGGGCCTCGCGCCCAAGAGGACGGAGCCGGTGGAGAAGGCCTATCCCGTTGTGAGGGATTGGATGATGTGTCGCACGAGGAGTCGGCGTTCCTTCCACGACGTCTGTCGGCGGGAGGTGAATGCTCTTCAGCTGGACGGCGTGAGTATTTCACCTTATATTTGTCTCTGTTTCTTTTTCTCCTATTTTTAGAACTGATCATAAGAATGTGATCGAGGCCATTTCATGTTCACAATTAAGCATATGTGGTCGTTGGTCAATGGTCGATACAAAACACAATTTATACTCCACAAACAACTCTACAATTAGTAAAGAGGCAAGTAAAGGTCGGATCCCAAGGGACGGGTATTGAAATGAGAATTCTATTGTAACTAGTAGTGTCTAGGGTGTGTCACAAATTGGGTTGATGTAGAAGGTTACTAAACTAAAATAACAATGAAAATAAACTAGCAAGATGAATAAAATAAGGGGTGTAAACAATTGATTAAAAGCACTAGGGTGTCATGGGTTCATAGGGGAATCATGGGATATGATCATACAAACATGTTTTCAAATTATAAGCAAGCAATTATTGTTGTGATGGATTGAGTTGGGTTATATCTTACAATCCTAGGAAAGTTTGGGTCCCGGAGCCGAATCGATTAGATTGTACAACACCTACAAGTCGACTTAATCTTTCCTACTCAACACATGCATGGTCTAACAAGACTCGAGTTGGGTTATGTCTTACAAGTCAAGTTGAAAGGATAGAAGATGATAGTAAATGCAAGGATTCATAGGCTTAGCATTTCATCAAATATAACATGTGCATGTATTAAGATCAAAACAAGCAAGCAAATAAGATATGAAAGCATATTGATTTAAGCATGAATCATTCCCCATGTTGGTTTCCCTAATCACCCATTAAACCCTAGCTAAGAGACTACTCACTCATTATCATATTGATCATGCTAGAAAGGTTGTCAATCATACTAACATAATGAAACATGATGAATAAATGAAAGTAATTAACAATAATTAAAAAGGGATTAAGAGATTATACCTACTAATGATTCCAATAATAAAGCAAGAATAATAGAAGTACTTGAATCCTAGATTGAGAGGTTGTCAATCTCCCAATAATAACCCAAATAATCTTCAATTACCCAAAATAAAGGATGAACAAGAGAGAGATTAAAGAACTAAAACTTGGATTAAAACTTGATTAATACTTGATTACAATATTAAAGAGAGATTTGATTGATATTAACTACACTAATTATTGATAAGAAGAACATGCTCCTCTAATTAGCCTAATGGGGTATTTATAGTGAAAATTAGGGAGGATGCATTAGGGTTAACTAAGGGCTAAACTAGTAATTATACTTTTTAAGTTGAGCAAGGAGAATCCGGTATTTTCTGAGAGAAGGGCTTCTCTTTTCGTAGCTTGAAGAATGAAAATCTTGCTGTACTGAAATCCGTGCGGATCAGAGTCGGGACGGCCAGATCTGGCCGAGGAATCCGAGCGGATTCGGGAGAGGGACGCTCGGATTGTCTTTGGGGGAATCCGAGCGGATTCCAAGGTGGGACGCTCGGATTGGGCCTGGACGGACGGATTTGGTACAATCCGTTCGGATTGTTGGTCAGCTTCAATTCTTCTTCTTTTCTTCCCTTTTCTTCATAAATTCCTTGGGATTTCCTTGGGGACTCAAGGATCCTTTTCTCAACATTGTTCTTCTACTATGATATGTACAAAGGCCTTCTAGTCTTGTCTCTCCTTGATGCTTGGTCATTGAATACAATCAATTTAGCCTCGTTTTGCCACGAAAATGCAAGATTCTTACTCCTTTCCTACCAAGGGATCAAAATCTCAAAGAATATGCAAAATAAAGAACTAAAGATAAGAAATGACCCAAATAGGCACTAAAAAGCATGGAAACAATGGTAATTCGGGGGCTAAATATGCGCCAATTATGGTCACATCAAATATCCCCAAACCGAACCTTTGCTCGTCCCGAGTAAAGAGGTGACAAAGACTAGGACCAATACTAACCTAACCTAATAATAATAGCCGATATGAGACAATTAGCGGGTCTCACTCCGCCCCTTCAACTCACAACAAGACAACCATGAGGTAGGATGCCTTCTTGCAAGGCAAGGTGGGTCTTGCCAAAATGGCGACACATCCAAACATTAAGCACACAAAATCAAGTAATGGATGCATCTACAAAAGAATAGCCACTTTCCTCATCTAAGTGGCGGAAATTATCTACAAGGGAAGCAATTCAAGGGTACACAATCCTTCATAGATGCAATTTGTTCAAACTACTAAGCCTAGAAGGATACCAATAAATCACCTCCAAGTTGTGTCAAGCTAGGGTACCTTTGTCCTCAATTGTTAAATGCTTTTGTCAAGAGTAGACTCCCTATGGTGTTAGAAACACTAGAGGATCGCGGAATTCCCCCTCTTGCCTAGACAAGAAGAAGGGTCGTCCCCTCTCTACCATGCACAAAAATGGATACGATGGATAAAGGGATCGATAGTAATTGAGTTTCATTTTGGGAGTTTGCTTTCATTTTTGTTTTTCCCCCCAATTTAATTTGGCATTTGACATTTGAGAACACTTTCTTGCCATTTCTTTTTGACTTTTGGCATTTCAATACTTGACAATTTTTCTGCATTTCTTTTTGAACATTTTCAAAGTCACCCCAATTAGTAACGAGGGTGCCTTGTATTTGAAGCTTAGGAGTTCTATTTTTTTTGCTCCTCTTTTCATTTGATGCATTTTTGCAAACTTTCTTTCACTTTTCATTTCATTGAACTCAAATTGATTTCTTTTTGTGCCCATTCCCTTTGATGACAAAAATGTATGGTAGAACATGGATGAATGATAGATGTATGCATGGTTTCAAGGGTCACCTTGGAATAAACGGTAGCCAAGGAGTTATCACACCACAAGGTACTCTTGACTAGGCCTTAAACCATGGGTCAAAGGATACTAGCATGACACATCCTAGGGTGTTTTACAAGCATTCTAACAAGCAAAGTCTTAAGAATAAAAAGCATCTACTAGGGCCTATATACACTTGTCAAGCTTCCCAAGTAGACGGTTTCGCAAAATTTTTCTAACCATGCAAACTACATGCCATGATGCAACTAACATATACACATCCTAATGAAAATGATTCTACCAACTAATATAGCATATAAACTAAATGCAATCCTAAGTTCACATTGTTTTACCGCATCAATCAAAATAAAGCCACATAGTCATTAACATAAAGAGGAAAAAGGAGATTGGAAAGATCATACCATGCGGTCTTCAATATCCTCATGTCTCGGATGTGGCGTAGTCAATCAAAGTGAACAAGGATAAACAAACAGAATATATAGAAGACAATATATACAAAGGAAATGAACTTGTTTTTGGTTTTTCAATTTTTTCAATTTTTTTTGCTTTTTGAAATTTTTTCAATTTTTATGGGTTTTTGAATAGAAGTTAAGTGTTAGAATTCCCATCCCCACACTAATATGGGCATTGTCCTCAATGGCCAAAATGATGGAAATTATGCAAAAATGATGCATGATTTCTATACTAAATGCAATTCTACACTAAGCTATACTACATGATGCATGGTTTTTGTTATGACGGAGAGGATAATTTAGATTACCTCCCGTTGTGTATGCATTAACTTCCCCAAACCAAATAAGACACTATTGCTAATGTCAAGGATGGGTATAGTTCATGCACACACTATTCTATGCATGAAACTAGATTGTCATTTTGGATTTTCAAAAATGGGAACAATAAAGAACACGTCAATGGTACCGAGGTGTGAGTCCTTTGATGTTGCTAGGACTAAACCAACAATGATCAAAATGAAATAAGATACAAAGAGATATAGACAAACCATGGGAGTGTAGGAGTCTCCAAGGCTAGTCTTCCATCATGCTATCATCACCATCACTTCCCTCATGAGAAGTGGTCACATTGCCACTTTCCTTGGCACTTTCTTTATCACTTTCTTCATTATCTTGCTCATCATCATCTTCACCATCTCTTTCTTCATCTCCACTTGCTTCTTCCTCAATATTATCATCAATTTCTTCACCATTTCCAACAACCTCATTGTCTTCCACCACGTCCCTTGATGCACCCGAAAACAAGGCTTCTTTATCCGCCCAACTAGGCAAAGGACAAGATGGATCAAGGAGTCCTTGCCTAGCTAAATGTAAGAGGGGAGGATATTGAGCCAAATATGCATTCTTCCGATCTTCATAAGCTTGCTTGTGCATGGCTTGCATAAGAAGAGTGACATAGTCTTTCCCAATTTCAACTCCTTGTGGTTTGAACTCTTCATACACAAAGGGGTAAGGCGGTATAACAATGGAAGAGGAGGGGGTTTCATGATCACCCTTTTGTTGTTGAATGATGTACTCGGCTTCTTCGGATAGGGGAAGTAAATAGTTGGTCCGGTGGACACTTAGACGATAAATCTTCGCGGGTAAAGTGAATGATCGAGCCTCACTAGTAAGCCACCCATACTTGGTGTCAAGGGGATTGTGAGCAACCCACTTGAACTTGTTAATCATGATAGACATATCAATAAGATGGCCACCTTCCTTAGCCTTGTACTTGCTATCCTTATTGAAATTAGGATCAAAGTGCTTGGCTAGGACCGTGACTAGGCCGCCATTAACAATAACGGTTGTACCCTTTTTCCCACTATCTACATGGAGCCATCTATCAACCAATAGCCTCAAAGAATTGTAAGGCTTGGTATGAATTCTTCCAATATTTAAAGCCGATTCAAGGAGAATAAAATCAAGTCTTGTGAAATGATTGGTGTCTTTCCTAGCAATTATGGTATTTCCCACAACTTTGTGCCATACTCTTATGCCCGGATGATGGACCAAAAGAGCACGACAAGCATGAAAATCATCAAATTTCTTCCCGGAGATTGCCTCCCAAAGAGGCTCGGGGTCATACTTCCCATATTGCTTATAATATTTCTCTTCATCGCTAAGACCCAAAATTTCACCCAATTCCTTAAAGGTAATGCGTCTACTAGTGTTAGCTAGACGAAACTCAAGATTTTCCCTATTCTCAACTTTTGTCACTTTTAAAGAACTTAAGAATTCCAAGACAAGGGAGGGGTATGTCAATTCCTTTGTTTCAAACAATTTCTTCAAACCCATGGCATTGAAAAAGGCTTTTGTTTGTTCAAGAACACCCAATTTCTCCAAAGCATCTTCACATATAAATTTGGTGGTTTGAATTGATTTCAAAGCAAACTTGGCAAATGTCTTTCTATGGGTATCGGAAATAAAAGTTACCTCCGGATAATGCAAGAGTTGATCGATTACCGGAGTAGAAGGTGATGCTCCCATAGAAGTTTGTTGTTGTTGTTGTTGCACTTCCAAGTTTGGTGTTGCTACCACCATTGCCAAAGCTTTCTTTGTTTGGAGAGCTTTTTGCCTTTGAGAGAGAGCCTTTGCCTTTGGTGCCTTTGTTGCTCCCTTTGTCCTTGCCATTTGATGAACTAACCAAGAAAAGAATAAAAAATCTTCAATTTGTAGAATGCCCAAATCGATTTGAAGGTGAAAGGCTTTGCCTTTATGAAATCAAAAATCGAATCAAAGGTTGAAGAATTTGTTCTTGGTTTTGATTGTTATTGAAGATGGAGTGATTGATTTGTTGTTTGAAGGATGGTTTGATTTGATTTTGGTGGATTTTGTTGAGGGTTTTTGTTTTTGTGATGGAGAGGATGAGGGTTTTGATGTTTAGGGTAGTGTTTGTAAGTGAATGAATGAATGAATGAAGGTGGGGTGGGTTATAAAGAAGTCGACAATTTCAGAACGCAGGGACAATCCGTGCGGATTCTGCAGCTTCAAAATTTTCAAAATCCCGCCTAGAGACGGGCGGATTCTGGGGAATCCGCTCGGATTCTTTTTGAGGGACGGGCGGATTTTGTGCAGGACGGACGGATTTCAGTCCAGAGATTTTTCTTTGTTTTCTTCAGCTTCAAGACGGGCGTCTTGTATAAAAGACGGACGGATTCTGTGAGACGGGCGTCTCTCCAGAAATAAGCTCGGATTCCTTAACAGTCAAGAATTTGCAATTTCAGCTCAGCCCAGGACGGGCGTCTTCTCAGCAGGACGCTCGGATTTGCTGCAGACGGGCGGATTCTCAGGAATCCGCTCGGATTCTGGTCCTTTGTACCCGGATTCACTTCATTCGTGCACAATGCATTTCCCTTTACCATTCTTCCATTCTTCTTCATTTCTTGTGCTCTTCATTGTGGGGGCACTACTAAGGCATGGATAGCCTAGGCAATTCCCATCCCCACACTAAGGTAAAGCACTACACATCAATTGAAATCGTTAGTCCCTCCCTCACTTCTCTCTTACATGACAATTATTTTGATCAAAGTAAATAAAATCCAAAAATGACAAAAATGCAATACAAGAATTGAAATGTAAGTTAGGGAGTTAGAAATATTTACAAGTGGTGGTTTAGAGAGGACTCCACCAAACTCTCATTCTTGATGAGATGTCAAGGGGGCATGTTCAAGGTGTTGTTGATGTTGCTCAACACCTTGAAGAAGTAATCAAAAGCTTGTTCATTGTTATGGTAGAGGTCCTCAATAGACCGTGGCCCTTGTTGTTGATCATGATCGATGGCATGCCCAATGTAGGGATTAAAGATCCCTTCAAATTCGTCGTCCCAAAGACCACAAACTTCATTGAGTTGATCATTGAAAATCTCTTGCTTAGATGGAGACAACTCTCCCAATTTCTTCTCTTGGCCAATGAGGCCATCCTCTTCTTCCTTGGTTGATTTTGATGAGCTTTGCAAGCTCTCCTTGTCACAATTCACTTGCTCTTTGAATGGAGCATCTTAAATTTTCTTCCTCCATTGGAGTTCCGATTTCTTCCTTTCATCTTTTCGGCTATAATGATCAATCATGAAACATGGCTCATGCAAACGAGGAGCTCTCATGGTCTTGTCGAGATTAAAAGTTATGCTTTCATCTCCCACTTCTAGAGTGAGCTCTCCATGTTTCACATCAATCACCGCACCCGCGGTGTGTAGGAAAGGTCTTCCTAAGATGATTGGAATGTTGGAATATTCCTCCATATGAACAATGACAAAGTCCACCGGGATGAAAAACTTCCCAATTCGCACGGGGACATCTTCCCATATCCCTAATGGTGTCTTCGTCGATCTATCGGCCATTTGAAGAGTGATATTGGTGCATTTAAGCTCTCCCATTCCCAACCTTTTACTCACCGAGTACGGCATGACACTCACACTAGCCCCTAGATCACATAAGGCTTTGTTGATCGTCGTGTCGCCAATGGTACACGGTATTGAGAAGCTTCCCGGATCCTTTAACTTTGGAGGTGAACTCCCTTGAAGTATTGCACTACTCACCTTAGTGAAGGCGATAGTCTCAAGTTTCCGGATCGACTTCTTCTTTGTGAGGATATCTTTCATGTACTTTGCATAGGCCGGTACGTGATTGATTAATTCCGTAAAAGGAATTGAGACTTCTAAATTCTTCACAATTTCCATGAACTTTCCAAGTTGATCATCGAATTTGGGCTTGGCTTGACGACTTGGAAAAGGAAGTCTAATCACAATGGGCTCCTTCTCTTTGGCCTTGTCTTCATTTTTCTTTGAACTTTCTTCTTTTGATGATTCCCCTTCTTTGGGGCTTTGCACAATTTCTTCCTTTTCACTAGCTTTCACAACTTCATCCTCAACTTGCTTCTTGATTGCTTCATATCTTGTACCACTTCTCAAGTGAATGGCACTAACCGTTTCATGTCTAGGGGATTACTTTGAGGTGGTAATTGCCCCTTTTGTCTTTGTGAGCTTGAAGATGCTAGTTGAGTCAATTGTGTTTCCAACATCTTGGTGTGAGCTAGAATGTTGTTGATGGTGGTGTCTTTTGCTTGGCTATCTTTTTGCATTTGAGTGAAAAATTCTTGTTGATTCTTTTGCATTTGGAGGACCGCTTTTTGGACATCAAAACCTTGGTCATTTTGGTGATTGTATGAATTTTGATTTTGGTAACCTTGGTTTTGATTGTAAAAGGGTCTTTGATTTTGATTTCTCATGGGTGGTGGAGTGTATGTTGTTTGAGGGTTTTGAACATTTTGGCTTTTGTATGAGAGATTTGGATGGAACTTGGTGTTTTCATTGTAAAAATTTGAATAAGGGGTACCGCTTTTGTAAGCTTGGAAAGCATTAACTTGTTCGGTTGTTCCCCTACACTCACTTGAGTCATGACCCAAAGTTCCACAATTCTCACATATCCCACTTGGGATTGATGAGGATGCCGTCATGGCATTGACATGATGCTTCGATGATTTTGAGTTTTCCTCAAGTCTAGCCATAGCTTGTTCAAACTTCAAGTTGATTGTGTCAATGTGAGCACTAAGTTGAGCACCCAATTGAGTAACGGAGTCCACTTCATACTTTCCTCCTCTAGTAGCCTTGCGAGGCCTACTATATTGTGAATTATGGACCGCCATTTCCTCAATCTTGTTCCATGTTTGATTGTCATCAACTTCGGTGAACATTCCATTTGATCCCATATTGAGAATGTTCCTTGAATCTTCATATAAACCATTCGCTAAGTCCATGGTGAGGACATGAGCGACAAATACCTTTGAACCGCTCCCAAGATTCATACAAAGATTCTTCATCCCTTTGCTTAAAACCCGTAATTTGAGCTCTTAGCATGTTAGTCTTTTCCGGTGGGTAGAATTTTTTGTAGAAGGCTAGAGCTAGCTTCTTCCAAGAATCTATTCCAAGGGTGGCCTTATCAAGGCCCTTCAACCATTGCTTTGCGGTGCCGATTAACGAAAAAGGAAATAAGACCCATCTTATTTGGTCTTGAGTCACGCCCGTTTGAGAGATAGCTTCACAATAATCGCAAAAGGTTTCCATATGAGAATGAGGGTCCTCACTAGGCATTCCCCCGAATTGGCTCCTCTCAACTAGTTGGATGAAGGCGGACTTGGCAATAAAATTACCGGTGAGATGTTGCGGGGTAGGAGTACCATTTGGTAGATCCTCCTCGGTGGGTATAGAGTGTGACGAGAATTTAGGCATTGTAGGTGGATTTTGTGTGGTATTGTTTAATGGGTTTTCTTCTCCTTCTATTGCAAAAGGATTGACAAACTCACTAGTGGGTTGAACAACTTCACCAACACCTCCCAAATTCCTCCTAACAAGTCTCCTATTATTCGTCAAGGTTCTTTCGATTTCACGGTCAAAAGGTAACAAATCTCTTTGTAACCTTCTAGACATGCAAAATATCAAACAACTCAAAAACAATTAGAACGAACCTTGAGGAGTTTTACTTCCCCAAGGTGAAAAAGACACAACTAATAACAATAAAAGAAATCTTAAATCAATTAAACACCGTCCCCGGCAACGGCGCCATTTTTGATCGAGGCCATTTCGTGTTCACAATTAAGCATATGTGGTCGTTGGTCAATGATCGATACAAAACACAATTTATACTCCACAAACAACTCTACAATTAGTAAAGAGGCAAGTAAAGGTCGGATCCCAAGGGACGGGTATTGAAATGAGAATTCTATTGTAACTAGTAGTGTCTAGGGGGTGTCACAAATTGGGTTGATGTAGAAGGTTACTAAACTAAAATAACAATGAAAATAAACTAGCAAGATGAATAAAATAAGGGGTGTAAACAATTGATTAAAAGCACTAGGGTGTCATGGGTTCATAGGGGAATCATGGGATATGATCATACAAACATGTTTTCAAATTATAAGCAAGCAATTATTGTTGTGATGGATTGAGTTGGGTTATATCTTACAATCCTAGGAAAGTTTGGGTCCCGGAGCCGAATCGATTAGATTGTACAACACCTACAAGTCGACTTAATCTTTCCTACTCAACACATGCATGGTCTAACAAGACTCGAGTTGGGTTATGTCTTACAAGTCAAGTTGAAAGGATAGAAGATGATATTAAATGCAAGGATTCATAGGCTTAGCATTTCATCAAATATAACATGTGCATGTATTAAGATCAAAACAAGCAAGCAAATAAGATATGAAAGCATATTGATTTAAGCATGAATCATTCCCCATGTTGGTTTCCCTAATCACCCATTAAACCCTAGCTAAGAGACTACTCACTCATTATCATATTGATCATGCTAGAAAGGTTGTCAATCATACTAACATAATGAAACATGATGAATAAATGAAAGTAATTAACAATAATTAAAAAGGGATTAAGAGATTATACCTACTAATGATTCCAATAATAAAGCAAGAATAATAGAAGTACTTGAATCCTAGATTGAGAGGTTGTCAATCTCCCAATAATAACCCAAATAATCTTCAATTACCCAAAATAAAGGATGAACAAGAGAGAGATTAAAGAACTAAAACTTGGATTAAAACTTGATTAATACTTGATTACAATATTAAAGAGAGATTTGATTGATATTAACTACACTAATTATTGATAAGAAGAACATGCTCCTCTAATTAGCCTAATGGGGTATTTATAGTGAAAATTAGGGAGGATGCATTAGGGTTAACTAAGGGCTAAACTAGTAATTACACTTTTTAAGTTGAGCAAGGAGAATCCGGTATTTTCTGAGAGAAGGGCTTCTCTTTTCGTAGCTTGAAGAATGAAAATCTTGCTGTACTGAAATCCGTGCGGATCAGAGTCGGGACGGCCGGATCTGGGCTGAGGAATCCGAGCGGATTCAGGAGAGGGACGCTCGGATTGTGCTGGGGGAATCCGAGCGGATTCCAAGGTGGGACGCTCGGATTGGGCTGGACGGACGGATTTGGTACAATCCGTTCGGATTGTTGGTCAGCTTCAATTCTTCTTCTTTTCTTCCCTTTTCTTCATAAATTCCTTGGGGATTTCCTCGGGGACTCAAGGATCCTTTTCTCAACATTGTTCTTCTACTATGATATGTACAAAGGCCTTCTAGTCTTGTCTCTCCTTGATGCTTGGTCATTGAATACAATCAATTTAGCCTCGTTTTGCCACGAAAATGCAAGATTCTTACTCCTTTCCTACCAAGGGATCAAAATCTCAAAGAATATGCAAAACAAAGAACTAAAGATAAGAAATGACCCAAATAGGCACTAAAAAGCATGGAAACAATGGTAATTCGGGGGCTAAATATGCGCCAATTATGGTCACATCAGAATGACCCTTCGTTTGCTTTTCTAGTGGGTGTCTAGGCCTTGGGAGGAGTACGCTGGCGCTCCTCCTTTCGTGGTTGAGGTCCTTCGGCCTAGGAGCTCGAGCCGACAGTTGCTGAGGACGTCGATGGGTCCGGTGTGGTACTTGGGCGAGCGCTTGGCTCGTCAGTGCTCTCGGGACGTCTTGACGGTTCCCATCGATCCTCCTCGGACGATGTTTATGGAGCCTTCTGAGGCTGAGAGGGAGGCTGACTTGGCTGGCGTCGGCGGTGACGCCCTCCTTCTTCCTGGTGAGGACTTCTCGACGTTTCTCTACGGGAGGTTGGCGTACTGGCCGGCTGTGGTAAGTGCTTTACCCTCTTTCATTTTTGATTGTTTGAGCATGTGATGAAAGATCATCGGTTAACGGAAATCATCTGATCTTGCAGGAGGTCGAGGCGGCGGGCATCGAGCCCCCAGAGTACCCCGAGACCCTTGAGTACACCGACACGACGGGGTTGACGACGATCTCCGAGCTACATGACTTTGACGTGGCGGTGAGAGATGCTGGCCTGGACGATTGGCAGCATCTGATTCGGAGGGTGAGTCTTCTAACTCGTATAGTTTTTGTGTAAGAACACATTTGCTCGAGTTTGCTCGATTGCTAAACATTTTCCTTTTGAAATGCAGGTCGCGCCATCCCGATTCGTGGCTTTGTGGAGGGTAGCCAACCGGCTACGGGCTACTCCCGTCGAGGCACTTGCTGGTGGCCGAAGACGTCAGGTATGAACCTTCCGTTTACTTCATTTTTGAGCTTTCTAATCTTCCTTTATGCTTGAAATGATTGACATGAGCCAGTTTTTGTCGTTTATAGAGGGAGCGCGAGCTGGAGCGAGAGCTTGCCCAGTCCCGAGAGGAGACAGCTCGCTTGTTGAGGGAGCTCGAGGTCCGTGACGCCGAGGTTGCTGCTCTCGAGGCGAGAGTTGTTGAGCTAGACGGCGACCAGCAGTAGCTTCCGCGTTACTTCTTGTTTTTTGGTTGTATTTCTGTACGTTTAAACATTTTAGGACCCACTTTTGGACACTTGGATCTTGTTTTGGGGCTCGAGCCCCCAGTTTGGTGTACATATCCCTTTTTGGTTGTATATATGATAGCCTGCGTGCCTTTGCTGCTGGGTTGCTTTGTTTGTACCTGCAGGTTAGCTTTGGACAGGTTTGGTAGATGACGGTTTACGCCGTCATGCTGCCGAAATTTACACAGAAATCTCATAGAACATATATTTATACACATGGCCTAAATCAGCGCAAAACAATGACTCGAAAAAAGCATAAAAATGACCAGAAATGAAAATGCAAAAAATTTGGTCGAAAATGGCAAAAATATGGTCGGAAGTGACCGGACAATAGGGAGGGTTACCCCCTAAAAAAAGAAAAAAAAACATATAAGTTTGAAATGGAGAGTGAAATGATTCCCCAATAGGAAAAAAGTAAAAAAGAAATGTATAAGTTTGAAAAATGATATAATTAAATTAAATACAAAAAAGTAAAAAAATGAATAAATTAAACTAAATTGGTGAAATGATTCCCCAAAAAGAAAAATTAAAAAGAAATGTACAAGTGTGCTAAAATGACGAAAATGTCGATATCATCTCGAGATGCGTGCCCGCGAAATTAGGAAACACGAAATATGGTAACCTGATGCATTTACCAAAATAATAACCAGTATGTATAAGAAATTATTCGTTGAGGAATTTAGGAAAGATCCAACGCGGAAAATCACAGAAAAAGTGCTGAGGAAGAGGCGCAGCACCTGCTGCGCCTGTTCCCTAGTGCGTCCGTTTTGACGGATTTTAGGAAACAGCTTCTAATATAAATAGAGACGTCGAGGAAGGTTTTATTCACACAATTCTTCCGTCTTTCTTCGTCTTATTACACAAAACTCCCAAAATAAGCCTACATCATGAATACTCTTGAGATTCGTCTAAAAGAATGGACAAATGAATTCTTGAATGTGGAGAAGCATGACATGGGTGCTTATAATTTTGGAGCACTTTTGAGCTTGAAATTGATCAAGGTAGTCAAACCGTTCCTAGATGCTTGTCTTGATTACTGGGATCCTAATTATCACATATTTGCCTTTCCTGGAGGCTACATTTGCCCATTTCCCGAGGAGATTGCTGCAATTGGTGGTTGGGATCCGGAACATTTGCCTGCCATTCCCTCCACTGCTCAAGGGTATAAGAATAAGTTTAGAGACTTGCTTGGATTGGCCAGAGTTGATGTTGACAGTCTTGTGACTTCTAAAAGAGTGCGAATGTTGGATTTCATCGATCGCTTCATCAATAGGGCTGATCCCACTGTCTCTTATATTGCGAGGCGAAGGGCATTCGGATTTTGCCTACTACATGTGTATGTCTTTCAAGGGCATGTTGACGAGGACATGAGGGGCGACCCTCGTGTTTTGAGCCTGATTGAGCAAATGGAGCTGCGCAGGAGCCCACCTTGTCTGTGTTTAGGAGAGATCCTATTCGGTTTAAATAACAGGAAAGCCAATCGCGACCTACCTTACTTGGGAAGTCCCATTATTTTGCAGGTAAAAGAAACTTTTTCTTTCTTCTTCTTTATTTTTTTTTTCATTCTTTTTTTTCGTTTTTTTTTTTTGGTTTTTTTTGGTTTCTAATACCCGCTTTTGGTAGGTCTGGCTTATGGAGCGTCTTCGATTGATCGAGCCCCCAGTTAATGTTCCTGCTTATCATGCTCGTTCGATTGCAATGAGGACCAGACTTTACATGGTGGACTTCACTCGAGTGAACAATTACTGGGAGAACAAATTGAAAAGTGAAGATGGCCCCTTAATTAGATGGATCGTACCATGGTGGCACCTCAAATATGTCACTGGAGTATCTTCCCTGGATCCTACCCGATCTGTTCGCATTCCCGGCTTGGAGTTTATGATATGCATTTTTCCGGAGAGGTTGATGAGACAGGTTGGATTGAAGCAGAGGATCCCGAAGCTTGACACTGTTCCGCAGACTGCCGTGGCGCTAACTACTGAGAGTCGAAGAGAATGGGCCATCAAATGGGCTCAGAGGAACATTTGGTTCTTGAATTCTTCTGTCAGTGCTCCGTGGGTGTCAGATTCCTATATGCGGTGGAGGAAAGCTACCACTCCGGAGGAGCGCGAGAGACTGAGGAAGCGTGAACCTGTTGACTACAAGGTTCGTGAGGTGGAAAAGGAGAAGGAGAAGCATCTGACTGAGGGAGAGGAAGAAGCTGGGTTTCGAGTTGTTCATCCTTCGAAGAAACCGAAGACTTCTCCTGCCGTCGAGATGGTGGTTGACAAGAATGGCAAAGCAAGACCACGAGAGAGACCATTGGTGATTAGGTCTGAAGTGGCGCAAGAGCGTCCGGCTCGAGGTCGTGACAAGAAGTGTGATAAAAATGACAAAGGCAAAGGGAAAATGGAAGAGTAGCCTAAGTCTTTATTATTATTTATTATTATTATTATTGTAATAAGAAGGTGGGGTTTTTAGAATCCTAGCCTATTTATTTTTATTATGTAACGTACTATTATTAGGAATAAAATAAAAGAGGTTGATTGGTTATGAAACCGTTGTGGTTTTCTTTTCATTATTCTTGTCGAATTTCAAATGCATTTGCAAATGTCCTTCTATTTACATTTAAAATAATTAAATGGGTTGTATCCCGTGAAGGATTGCCTATGTATTCATTTAAAAAAAATGAAATCAAACCCTTACGCGTAGTTCGAGTAAATGTAAAAGAATAATTGTTCTAAGCAAGAGCTTGTAATGAACTTTAGAGAACAAGCATGTGCTTTACTTACTCCGAAAATGCAATTTAGTTTATTTGATGATATGAGAATGACAAATTGTCAAAATGCAAGAGCGAGATGACATTAGCTTGATTCAGCTTGGCCAGGGGCCATTTATTTCATGCCACAAGAGCGACACGTGAGGTCACGCGAGGCGCGTTTTTTGATCCTATTCTAGGCATAGTAACGTTTTAGTTGGTCACGGTTTGTTCGGTTGGCAAATTCGTTCCCGTCTAGGTCTGTGATCCTAACTGCACCCCCTGAAAGTATGGACTTGACTAGGAATGGCCCGGCCCAATTGGGTTTGAATTTTCCTCGTGGATCGACAGGTAAAAGAGCCCTAATTGATTTGAGGACCAAGTCTCCTTCCTTGATGTTCCTTGGCTTAACCCTTTTGTTGAAGGCTCGTTTGATACGCGCCTAATATGTTTGCACATTATGTAATGCAGTTAACCTTCGTTCATCCAGGAGGATGAGTTCTTCATATCTATCCCTCTTCCACTCGGCTTCGGGTATTTGACTTTCGAGTAAAATATGCAAGGATGGTATTTCTAGCTCGACTGGTTGTACGGCTTCCATGCCGTAGGTCAAATAGAAAGGAGTATTTCCAGTGGGCATCCTAACGGATGTACGCTATCCCCATAAAGCGAAGGGTATCTTGCTTGGCCAATCTCTATAGTTGTCAATCATTTTCTTGAGAATCGTGACAACATTTTTGTTTGCTGCCTCTACCGCGCCATTGGTTTGTGGTCTATATGGCGATGAGTGGTGATGCTTGATTTTGTACTTGGCTAGCAATTGTTCAGTCTCAGCTTGGAAATGTGACCCATTGTCACTGATGATCTCATGTGGGCAACCATATCGACAGATGATATTGGTTTGTATGAACTTTGCCACGTTCTTGGCTGTAAGACTGGTGTAGGAAGCCGCTTCTACCCACTTGGTGAAATAATCGATTGCTACTAGGATGAAACAGTGACCTCCTATTCCGGCTGGAGTGATTTTACCGATGATGTCAATTCCCCAAGCAGAAAATGGCCAGGGAGATGTCATAGTGTAAAGCAATGAAGGAGGAACATGTTGCATATTCCCGAAGATTTGGCAATTATGACAATGTCTTACATATTTGATGCAATCAGATTCCATCGTGGTCCAATAATATCCTAAACGTGTTATTTTCTTTGCTATCATGGGTCCACTCATGTGAGGGCCACATTCTCCGTCATGGACTTCTTCCATCACTTTCCGTGCATGTGAATGATCAAGACAACGTAGGATTACACCAAGAGGTGTTCTTTTGTATAGCTCTCCTTGCATGAGGACATATTGGGAAGCTAGCAAACAGATGGCGCGTTGTCCCATTTTGTCCATATCTGGTGGATCGGTGCGTTGGTATGTAGCTCCGGCGTTGATTAACCCAAATGGCATAACCGTGTAGCAGTAGGTTCCCCATTGAGGGACAAAGGCAGTCTTATGCATGGCCTCTAAGGCCATCTTATATCTTGTTATATCCTGCGTATCCGTCCATGAAGGATAGTAACGCGTGATCCGCAGTATTATCCACTAATATGCCGATATGTGGTAGAGGAAAGTCATCCTTAGGGCTTGCTTTGTTTAAGTCTATAAAGTCGACACAAACACGGATTCTCCCATCCTTTTTGGGTACGGGTACTATGTTAGCTACCTAGTCTGAGTACTCGGAAACTTTGATGAACCCAGCTTTGAATTGTTTATCGACTTCCTCTTTGATCTTGAGAGCCCATTCTGTCCTCATTCGACGAAGCTTCTGTTTCACGGGTTTGAAACCTGGTTTGATTGGGATTCTATGCTCTGCAATGTCCCTGTCGATCCCTGGCATATCTTTGTAGGACCAAGCAAAAACGTCTTTGAACTTGTGTAGGAGGTCTATGAAATTGGCCCTTTCGGTGGGGCTCAAGGTTGTCCCTATCCTAAGTTCTTGGGATTCTAGTTCAGTTCCTACGTTGATGGGTTCAGTATTTTCTATCACTGGTCCCCCTTCCCCCTCTTGTAGTATTTCTTTGGCTATGTAGGGAGGTATTTCAATTGAGTCAGGGTCTGGGTCATTCTCATTATCATCGTAAATAGAATTGCATTCAGGATAACACGAAGAGTAAGCAGAACCTGATTTATTCATATTAAGATTTGAAAAAAGTTGAAACAAAGAAGCCATCTGATCTGTGGTCAGTGGCGGTAAAGGGACAACGGTTGGGACATTTCCCGAACTACTGTTGCTACTCGACACTAGGCTAGGAGAAACGAGGGGAGTGGGAATGACGACAGGAGGAGACTCTCTAGGAACTGCTCTAGAGTCCGACTCTGACTCCGACTCTGACTCTGACTCGAATTTATCGTCTTCTGGCTCTCCTTTGAACATCTCTCCTTCTCCAGTAGTGAGCTTGAAGAGTCTTCCTTGATTGTTTGTCCACTTGGTCGATTGGTGTTGATTTCTGTGATTAACGCGGTAGGGTTGAAGTGATCATCTTGAAGTATCATGGTAATGATCTCATCCTGCGCGGCTCTAACGAATCGATCTTCTCCAAATAGTAGACTTACGGCTTGTTCGTCTAAGCAAGGTGCTTAACGAGTCTTGACGGTAGGAACCGTTTCTGGAGGAATGAAGTAGCAATCGTGAAAGATCTCGATCCCGGCTAACTTCCTTTCGAGATAGTGCCAAGGTTCGGGAAATCCATGAAAGAGTTCTTGACTTCCGTCCCTAACGAAGTATCCATTTAGGGTAGGGAGATAGGGTCGCATTTGGATTCCCAAATTCTTACGGTTTTGAAATTGAGCGAGCATCTCGAGAAGTTCCTCTTTGATGGGTTTGTATCCTAATCTAAGGGGTATTTGATACTGTCGTTTCGTACCAAAAATAAATACCAAAGTACAACTAACAGAAGTCAGCGGTAAGTAGGGTCGATCTCCACAGGGAGGCGGTGTACTATCTATTTGTCCGTTTATCGGTCTAAATGTCACAATTGGGGGTTTTGATTGATTTAACTAAACTAGAGATTAAGGCGAGGGAAATGAATAAGAGAATTAACAGTAAGAGAAAGGAAGTATGCTAGGAGTCGGTCTACCGTGGCAGCTATCAGATCTTATACTATCGGGAATACTAAGCGATTAGACTATTGATAAGAAGAGCTATGGTCATCACCTTTCGGTCCTTAAACCGCCCTAGAGCGTAAACAACTTAACTTTCGCCCTCACTGCAATACCCTATTGTAATTAAGCAAGCCTTCCCTTCCAATCTTTCGATCTAGGTCGGGGTTAACTAAATTTATGGTCTCCTGCATGCATTCATTCGACCGGATAACAATTAAATTGCCTAATACAATTCCTATCGCAAAACTAATCTATATAAGTCAATTAAAACATCGCTACCACGGCTTCCCTAATCCTAACATACTAGGGGAATTAGCTACTCATAATAAAATAAGCAATGACAATAATTAAAGAAGAAATAAGCATTAAAAGAGAATAAGGGAAGAAATTACTGAATTAAGTGATCCGGAAAAGAAAGAGCAAAATAACAGTGTAAAAGTGACAGAGTATTCAGAGTAATTAGAGAGGAGAAGTCCCTCATTATGTCGACCTCCTATCCTATTTATAAGAAAAATAGGATTATTAACCTAATTGCGGAAAATAAAGCTTAAAAGCCCAGCCCGTCAAGGATTGTTGCTCGATCGAGCACTTAAGGCTCTCGATCGAGTGATATTCCTTAGCATTCCTCTCGATCGAAGACTTCTTTCCCTTTAATCACTCGATCGAGAAGAAGTAGCTCTCGATCGAGCAAATGGGCTCTCGATCGAATAGCAATAGTTCTCGATCGAGCACTTCTCAGCGCGTAATTCCTGCTTCGCGCACTGAACTTCAAACGGCTGCCATTCCTTCGTTACTTAGACAAATAGGGCGTGGTTGGTGGCGTTGGAAAGCTAAGAGGATAAGCTTTCACCTCCAACTGGAATCACCTTAATAGCTGTTGTAGAACTTGAGATATGGCTCTTACAAGCAGGAACTAGCAAATTGAAGCACTCTCTTGGCTCGCCTAACTTCCTTACTCCAATGCGCATCTCAAAATAGTACTTTCCAAGCTCCGACTCAACTCATCTCCTAAATGCATGCGTAGGGACATGTTTTAGGCTTGATTCCGCATCTCTAAGCTCATTCCTGCAATTAATACAAGAACTTCCAAAGTATGCAATTCGAGGCATATTCGTAGCAAATAACCACGATAAAAGCATAGAAATACGTGCATAAAATAGGCTAAAAAGACTATATAAAATGCACGTATCAAATCTCCCCAAACCAAACCTTTACTCGTCCCCGAGTAAACTCAAATGCAACTAAAGGAACGGAAAAAGATAACTCAGAGCTAGCTACAAATGCCCACTTAAGCCAATTTAATGCAAGCAAACTAACACTTATAGCAAACAGTCAAATGCAAACGAGTTATAAGATGTTTATAATAAAGCTGAACCGTCGACCTTGCAAGACCTTTAATAATGGACTCTCACGGGTCACTCTTCTCTCATGAAGCAAAGGGTGAACATATATATGTAAAACAGAGAAAGAGGAATAGTCGCTCACCTAGACTACGACCCACATAAACATGCATGCATCTAATATGATAGACAATTCTAGCTACCGTTCACACATTCCAACCAAACAAGGTCCTGTCACAGCCGAGGGCTTACAAAAATATGGTAAAGTGAGGCAATGGGTAAGAAAAAGGCAAAACATTTATGGGAATGTGGAGGTATAGGTGATCAAGCTAGTACCTAAACAGAACCATATGACAACATCCATTTCAAACTCAATTATTGATTAAGCACAATGCCCTTCATTTGGCATAAAATCTCACCAAACCAAACTAGAAACACTCCTCAAATGATATAAGATAGAACATAGGAGTCAAACCGTCTCAAACAAAATCTTTTTTTTTTTTTTCTTTCTATTTTTTTTTTCGGTTTCTTCTTCTTTTTTTCTTTTTTCATTTTCGTTTTCATTTTTTTCAATTTTTTTTTTCAACTTCTTTTTTTTTTTTTCTTTTTCACGTCATTTGTTCATCATCCTCCTTTCCTTCATAAAATACCAACTCCGAATCAACAGAATATGCGCCAAAATTTGATACAAGAGACAGTATACCGCAGAACAATCTAAACTAGCTTGACAAGGCAGGCTAAATCTGGATGTAGTTAAGGGTCAACAGGCAAATTTGGCTAATGTGGAGTTTATGGGTAAAAATGAAAGAAAGGGAAAATGTAAGCACCTCCCTGCATGTGACACCAACCACTAACCCGAATGTATGACGGCAAAAAGCAATTGAATTTCATATATGTGCAAATTAATGAACATGATATGCAAGGAGTAACTACTCACAATCCTACATGAAACCGGTCACAAATGACACCAGTTTATAAGGCTCTAATTCCTTAGAAATTATAAGTAGGTTGCCAAAATTTCAGGTCAAGTCTATTCGTTCAGCTAAATTTAACATTAACTCGTAGACATGCAAAAGACAAAGCTAAAAAGATAATAGTTCAATGCAAGGCTTAAGCAAAAAGACAGCTGCAGTGCAATTTCATCATTGAAATCTACCGTTCCGACTCAACCTATATGCTAAAATAAACGTGAAATTTTTGAAATTTTCAACAATTTTTCAAATTTTTATGAAATAGATAACAATGCAAACAGAAAATTAAACGTGATAACAGAAATGCAAATAAAAACAATATGCAGACACAGATATGGATGCATAACCTCCCCAAACCAAACCGTACAATGCCCCCATTGTACCAAAACATGGAAAGGAAATGCAAACTGAAGGAGAAAGAGAGTAAATGCGGAAAAACTCACAAGATAGCGCGAATAAAGGGGACCTCCCCAAACCGACCATGAACATGGGAGGTTGCTAAAGGCCCAGAGAACCGTCTCAGGAAGCTAATACAAGTCAAATACACTCGATATCCGTCCAACAGTGGTCAATCGAGTGAGTGGGCATCCAAGAATAGCTCGATCGAGAAGAAACTAGGTCGATCGAGTGGTTTCTTACTTTGCAGATGCTCGATCGAGTGGAAATTCTGCTCGATCGAAAGGAGTTCTCAGCAAAAGTGCTCGATCGAGTAGAGAAACTACTCGATCGAGTAATTCTCAGCGAGTACCTGCAAAACGCAATGAGAAACAGCCGCAAACTGACAAGACAAGCATACTGAGATAGTCTATGGTATAAAAACCATTTATTACAACTGAAATTGAAATAAAAAGCAAAATAAAATCGCCGGGTTGCCTCCCGGGTAGCGCTAGCTTCAGTCAGGTCCCAGCTCGACCTTCTTTTTCTTCGAGCCTCTATAATCAGCTATAATCAAAACAGCTCAAAGCGCGCAGCATTAAATCATAAACCTGCGCATGTGCTACACAGAAAGGTAAGTAGCACCACTGTGGAATAGCAAAATAGGAAATTAAAATATAAGACCGTTTAAGCCTAACAAATTTCCTATGCGAGCTCCTAAATTTATCCACAAAATATAGGAGCGCGGGAGCAATAGACGATAAAGTGGGGCTCCATTTCAGATTGACAAAATTGAGACGACAAGGATGGTGAATAATTGCTAATTTATTCGTCCACATGGGAGGGGGTAAAACATTAAAAGGAAAAGCATGAATCAGACAAGGCAGTATACAAACAATAATAAAATTACCATTTACTACCTCAGGTTGGTTGCTCTCAACGACGGAATCACTGACAAAGGAATGTAATACCTCATCCGTGCTAGGAGCAAATACCGACTCAGCTGTCCTTTCGTCGCCCTCAGTGGAATTCGTCCCGTAAATCTCAGCCTCCAGCGCATCCAGCTCGGCTTTGAATAAGGGGGACTCACCGTATCCGTTATTATCATCAAAATTATTGTCTAAAACGACCCCAAGTAACGCATCAATGCTCCCAATGGCCAAGTCAGTCGATCGAGTAGGATAGTCACTCGATCGACCAACTTCCTCCTGAATTCCACTCGATCGAGCAGCAATTTCTCTCGATCGAGTTATTTCTCCTGGAAAATCACTCGATCTACTAGTATTAGTCACTCGATCGAGTGATTCCTCCTGTACAGGGCTGAAATCTTCGCGTGGGACAGTGAAATATGATAGGAACTCGTCATCCGAGTCATAGAGGTCATCCTCAGCATTGGGCAACACGGTTTTCTCAGGGGAGAAACCGCTCTCAGCAGGGTACACCTCTTCTTCTTGCATCTCAGCTGCTAACTGAGCAACTACAGACTCGAGCTCACGGAATCGAGCGTCCATATTTTTATTTCTCTCTTGCATTTGCGATACAAGCGTCACCACTGAATATGTCCACTCCGCGATCTCTTCTAGCTCCATCTCAGCTGCTATCTGAGCAACTACAGACTCGAGCTCAAGGAATTGAGCGTGGAATTGTCTATTAAAATCTTGCTGAGCTTGCACTTGAGATGCAAGTGTCTCCAAATAAGATTTCAGCTCCGCAATTTCTTCTTCTTGTATATCTGGAGGGTCTTGTTGCGGTGGCCATTGATAGGGTGGATGTGGCGGCACAACTACAGCTGCATTGTGCTCAGCAGGACCACATCTCCCGCAGCAGATCACCGGCTGTTCCATATAATGGGACATCGGTGATGGGTCAAAGGTACTCAAGCCTTCCCTTTGACTGTCTTTCACCTAGAACTGTCTAGGTAGTACCTGTAAGGCCTATCAAAACAGCACTCAAGGAAAAAGATCAGAACGGCCTCAAGGGAAAAATTCCCTGAGGTTAAAAACAGATAAAATTTAAACAAATAAATAAATAGATTGCCTCCCCGGCAACTGATCGAGGCCATTTCGTGTTCACAATTAAGCATATGTGGTCGTTGGTCAATGGTCGATACAAAACACAATTTATACTTCACAAACAACTCTACAATTAGTAAAGAGGCAAGTAAAGGTCGGATCCCAAGGGACGGGTATTGAAATGAGAATTCTATTGTAACTAGTAGTGTCTAAGGGGTGTCACAAATTGGGTTGATGTAGAAGGTTACTAAACTAAAATAGCAATGAAAATAAACTAGCAAGATGAATAAAATAAGGGGTGTAAACAATTGATTAAAGGCACTAGGGTGTCATGGGTTCATAGGGGATTCATGGGATATGATCATACAAACATGTTCTCAAATTATAAGCAAGCAATTATTGTTGTGATGGATTGAGTTGGGTTATATCTTACAATCCTAGGAAAGTTTGGGTCCCGGAGCCGAATCGATTAGATTGTACAACACCTACAAGTCGACTTAATCTTTCCTACTCAACACATGCATGGTCTAACAAGACTCGAGTTGGGTTATGTCTTACAAGTCAAGTTGAAAGGATAGAAGATGATAGTAAATGCAAGGATTCATAGGCTTAGCATTTCATCAAATATAACATGTGCATGTATTAAGATCAAAACAAGCAAGCAAATAAGATATGAAAGCATATTAATTTAAGCATGAATCATTCCTCATGTTGGTTTCCCCTAATCACCCATTAAACCCTAGCTAAGAGACTACTCACTCATTATCATATTGATCATGCTAGAAAGGTTGTCAATCATACTAACATAATGAAACATGATGAATAAATAAAAGTAATTAGCAATAATTAAAAAGGGATTAAGAGATTATACCTACTAATGATTCCAATAATAAAGCAAGAATAATAGAAGTACTTGAATCCTAGATTGAGAGGTTGTCAATCTCCCAATAATAACCCAAATAATCTTCAATTACCCAAAATAAAGGAAGAACAAGAGAGAGATTAAAGAACTAAAACTTGGATTAAAACTTGATTAATACTTGATTACAATATTGAAGAGAGATTTGATTGATATTAACTACACTAATTATTGATAAGAAGAACATGCTCCTCTAATTAGACTAATGGGGTATTTATAGTGAAAATTAGGGAGGATGCATTAGGGTTAACTAAGGGGTAAACTAGTAATTACACTTTTTAAGTTGACCAAGGAGACTCCGGTATTCTCCGAGAGAAGGGCTTCTCTTATCGTAGCTTGAAGAATGAAAACGTGCTGTACTGAAATCCGTGCGGATGGGAGTCGGGACGGCCGGATCTGGGCTGGAGAATCGGAGCGGATCCTTGGGCAAGACGCTCGGATTGGCGAGTGTGGACAAGGCCCTCGGGAACTGCGTCCGAGGGATCCACACCTGACATAATCGACTCGAGGTTCTTTCGAATCGAATTAAGACATATTAGAGTCGCCACCAAGTTTTTTGGGAACTTGGAACCGTTCAAGTCAACTTTACACCTTTCATCGAAAAGCATAAAGCCAATCGACTACGAGTGATTAAAGATAAAGACTTGTACCCTATATCACTCGATTTGAATGACTCTCGTAATCCAATGGTATTTAGACGGATCCACAAACCATAGATCTTGAGTAAGGGGTGAGGGTACGTGTTGGGAAGCCCATAAGGACACCCAACCCCGCCCGTCGATAACGGCCTCTACTAAGTCAAGTGTCGGATTTCAAACAAGGTCATAGCTACTGCGATGTATGATATGCAAACGTTGTTTTAACCCTATCATGTGACAACAATTTCTATGTCGTTTTAGATGCAACTAAACTAACTTTGTCAAAGTTGTAATTTAGCATGTGGGTTGATTGATCTAACAACATACAAATAAAACAAACAAGGCTTGATGGGGAATGGGGGAGCCGTTGGGATCTACCTATTACAAACCAGGCATTTCATGCCGACACAACAATAAATAAATTACAACTCGATCTAATTACAATTGCTATAAACAAAACAATACATGACGCAAACCCGCGGCCAATTGGCCTTGAAAACCGTGCACTTGAGGGTGGCCCTCGGCTCACATGACCCACGGTCCTTGGGTCATCCTCGTATTGCGTGCTCGCGCTTAATCTCGTCGAATTAGACATAGGGCTATGCACCAAAGCATGCATTAGCATAAACCGGGCCATGTTGCTTTCGACAACATGCGGTTTACTACGCTTTTACAAGCATCGGGAACAACCGTCTAACCAAATAAGACCAAGGTTTTTGAAAAGGTTTTGACTCAAAAGAAGTAAAACAAAATTAGAAGATTACAACTCGATAAACAAAACCGTAAATTACAAGTTATAAACGACAAAGAACAAAAGATAAACAAAAGAGGGAGACGAACAAAGAAGGCCAAAATACACGGCCAAAGCACACGGCCAAGACACGGCCCAACCAAAGCCAACCTAGTTCCTAAGTTAGATTAATTGATTAGATCGAATGATTGCGAAAAGGGATCGAAAACAAGTTAGAAAATGAGTAAAAAAACGATGTCGATTGATTGTCGCGCAAGGGTGCATTCTACACGGCCTAATGGGTCCAATTAGGTCAGATATCATAAGATTAATGCTTACTCGTCGAGTGTTAATAGGGTGGTGCTAATCACGCACTCCTATGCTAGCGAGAAATCAAGTGATAAGAAAGAAGCGTTCGATTATTTACGAATTGTTAGTTGATTTTATAACTTACGTCGAAGCCACCTAAAGTGTCTAATTAAATTATTGAATTGAATTAAAGTCATCTAATTACGTCATAGGTTAACAATCAGAGGTTAAACTAACATACAACGGGTCCTAAGGTCCATCGATTTGGCGAAACTTGAAAGAAGAGGGTCGAAAGCGAAGATCGAAGTTAGATAATTGCTTTATTTATGCCCTACTTTGAACACGAGGATATGTAAATGAGACAGGGGTGTACGACCGACAGAAGGAGCGGTTTCTTTTCCCATCTCAAGTCAACGCGGGTGTTCATAGTGGTACTTTAACTCATACTCGAACTAACTAGTTTCATCGTTAATTTAAAACAATCGATAAACAAGCGAAAAAACAAACAAAAAAAGACAATAAAAGAAGCATGAAAAAAACGAAATAAAAAGAGAAGAGAAGGGGATTTGATGCACCCTCAACCTACATGTATCGTTGACACCGTCTTGGGTCGTAATCGATGGTAGATTTTATCTCGAGAGGCCGTCGTCGACGAAGTAACAAAGCAACACGCGTTTTGGAAAGTTTCTGGACAGCAGTTTTAAAACAGTGATATCTCCCTCGTTTCACGACGAAAATTCGATCCGAAAGATGTTTTGGAAACTAGAAAGAGAGGAGAACAAGGATCTTAAAGCAACCCCTGCTCGTTTTGGGTTATTGGGCACGAAAAACGAGCACAAACAGAACTGGACAGACAAGGAAAAACCGCGAAAACAGAGTGTTATTTCACTCTGTTTTTCGAGGAATTTCGTGTACTCTCAAGGGCAATTTGGCTCGTAATTCTTTATCTAATGTGTATATGGATGTTATATGGTTAATTAGGAACAAGAAACTCGAATTTTTATGGTGATTTGATGGAGGAACGAAAGGGTTTTCGAAGGAGACACACAAACAGTTTCAGTTTGTGTGTCGGTTTTGTTTAGGGTTTTTGGAGGATGTTTAGGGTTTGTTTCTGAGGTTTAAAGCTTCTATGTGATGGTTGGATGTATGGAGAACTTAGAGGAATGAATGTATGGTGAAGGGGTGGTATTTATAAGGAGTTAAAATAGGTTAAAAGGGAGTAGGGAGCAATCGGGCTAGCTGGGAATAGCTGCTGTCCATCGGTTTTGGGAGGGGTTTCTAGGGTTCGTTTTGGGGGATTTCTTGGTGATTAAGCTAGGATAATATGGGTAGGATACTAGGGTATGGGTTAGGGTTAATGGGTACGGGTCTTGGTAGTGTTTGAAGCGGGTTTGGGCTCGGGAATGACACGCAAAAACAGGGGACTGCATTGGTGTTTTGCGGGCTGCTTGTGGCCTGTTTGGGACGAGAATTTGGGCTGCTTGTGAGGGGGTTCGAACATGGGTAGATGGGTATTGGCTAAGGTGGGTTAGTGTACTCGAGATTCGTGCCAATTCGTAAAAGAAACGGGCTCAAAAATCGAGCTAAAATCGAGCTCAAAAACAAGTGTTCAAAAAACGAATTCTTCGCTTTTAAAGACGATTTTTCAAATCAATTAATAAATTGAAATAAATGACTTTTCAAAACAAATATTCTCATAAAAATGATTTTTCAAATCAATTATTTATTTTATTTTCAATAAAATAAACTCGGGAAAAATAAATTCAAAATAAGATAAATTAAATTGAAATTACTTTAAAAAACAACCTTTAATTTAAATATCATTTAAATTAATAGAATGAACTCACTAAAAAAACATTAATTTAAATATCATTTAAATTAATAAAATACTTCATCGACGACGCCCATTCTACCTCGTAAAACGAGCTCCAAATAATGACAATGACAACTAAAGAATACATGTGTCCTATCATCATCGGGTGTTTGTCGGGTTCTCTATAAATTCCAATATCGACGGATACGGGTATCTCTGAGCCCCCACTTTGACCGAGGCTTGGACAAGGCGAAAGTCAAAGTATACCCCAAGTCCCTTTCGACCTGAGGATTCTTCGGGTCGTTTATAGTCCATTAGACTTGCGTATATAAGCTCGCTTGACCATAAGAAGAGATCATACCGAAACTTCGTTGGGGATTAACTCTTGCTTCGTTGCGTCGAATTATCATTGTTGGTCATCGACCCATGAATTGCATAAATGGTGGGTTGAGCCTTATCCTTAGGCGCCTACGTATCCGTTTCTGACGGAATCAAACCCGCGTCGTAGTTCGGCAGCAGCTGCCGACACTTGCCCAAAGTTTATCATCTCTTTGGCGTATGTCCAAAATTCGTCATCTGCCGACATTGGCCCAAAATTTATCATCTTTGGCGCTTGTCCGAATGGGACGGGACTTTCCGAGGAGGTTGCCGCCGCTTTCATCATTTGCTTTCGGCTACGGAATTCTTTCATTTCATACTCTTGTATCGAATTGAATTCTTGGTGGATGTCATCCTTTACATCTTGATAATGGTCTCGAAGCCAACGGCAGAGCCCCGATTTCTAATGGCTCTAAAGTCGAAGACTTTAGAGCCCCGATTGAAGCATATCCTGCTACATTTGAAACACAAAAACGCACTTGCAATAATAATCACATAAGCACATTTGGATCATCGATCTTGAAATTGGATCATTTGAAATCTTTGGGTCATCGACCCGAAAATTGAATTTGAAGATTTTGAATGATTGGGTCATCGACCCGAATTTTGAATTTGACATTACTTGGAATGTTGGGTCATCGACCCGAAATTTGAGTTTGAAAGACTGGGTCATCGACCCGAAATTTGAACATGTTGAAAATTTTGAATAATTGGGCTATCGACCCAAATTTTGAATTTGAAATGAATCACTTGGATGTTGGGTCGCCGACCCAAAAAGTTTTTGAAATTTTGAATTTGAAAAAAATTTTGTTTTGAAATCGGACCTTGATGGGTGAGCATGAAATACGACTCAGACACCTTGTACGACCGGTAAACAACGTGGGCGTAGCCCGCTACCGTAAAACAAAAAAGGAAAATAAAACCGTAAGTGTGCATGGGTTTGAATTCAAATATGGACTCGTCGAGGGTAGAAATGTAAATCGGCCGTTCCGGCGCGCGATAGATGGCAAATGGGAATCACAAGGTCGTTGAACTTGGGACGAAGATATCGTATGGCATGGTCGTGCTCCCGAGGGCACATGGGAATCAAGATCACTTGGCATTGACAAGGTGGATTAACCTCACAGAGCAACAACGTTGGCTTCGCCCTTTAAACTAAACACAGACTGATTTTATGAGAACAGTTGGACATCACACATCACTCTTGTTGGGAACATTCTGCCACTCTTCTCCTCGCCTCCTTTCTTTTCAGCGAGTTTTCATCATTTCTTGCCACCGCCTTCTTTCTTTTCAGCGGGCTTTTACTATTTTTCTTCCACGCCTTCTTTCTTTTCAGCGGGTTTTTCATATTTTTTTGTTCCCAACACAAACCTACATCTATGCGACTCAAAGATCTTTGCCTAAACCATTAGATAAAGCTCATTTCGAGACTTGATACTATTCATCCGAACCTATATCCTTATCCTAGCCTACATCGAGTGCTAAGACCGACTCAAACAAAGGTGGCTTCATTTGGACTTGGTTAAGACCCGTAAGAAACCGACAAGATGACAACTTGGTTGATGAGTGGATTGAATCCCTTATTCAAGGACCGCCTACGTATTCGCGTGGAGTGAAATCAAATCCGACGTAGTTCGATCATGGTGCATAAACATGGCATTTTGATTGTGTGTACACACTCGAAGGTTTCACCTAAGGTAGCATGTCGTGTCCCATTCTAGCCTGTAAGGTACTTTGTTAAATCCGTGTCTAGGGTTGGTACAAAAGGTTGTGGTTCTTTGGGATGTGGAGCTTGGTAAAAATAGGTTTGAAAGGTAAACCATCATTCTGAAGGTTCGTTTTGTGATGCTAAGGCCAAGGGCTATGGCTTATAACATGGTTGGAAATGGTGTATCGGGTTTGATAAAACCCGAGTGCAAATGGGTTGGAAAATGATGTGGGTTCAAATTTCCATGTCTGGACCCTAAAGGCTAGGTATAACAACACAAGCGGAATGATTCTCAAAATTCCCGACTATCCCTTTGTAACTGTCTCAGGAAGGACTTAGGGGTAAAGAGGTTACTACTTAAGCTTTTGGGCTTCGCCCATTGAACTTCAACTATGGGTACTTGACTTGATTTCTGGCTTCCGTAACTTCGACATTCAACCAAAAAGCATTCCGCAATAACTTCAACATCTTTTTTCTTTTTTTCTTTTTTCTTTCATCTTTTTTCTTTTTTTTCTTTTGCTTTTTTTTTTCGTCCTTTTTTTTTCTCATCTTTTCATTCTTTTTCACCTTTTTTTTTCTTCTCTTCTTGAAAATGGTCTTCTATTCACTCCCTTAGTCACAAACGGATACACCTTAAAAACTGGGCTTCGCCAACTAAATTGGGTTAGAATTAACAATTCCTTCTTAGAACGGGTTGATATCTTCTCTCTTCGAGATGGGATGATTTTGTTGGGGAAAAGGCTTGCCTTCCATCATCGATAGGGGAAACAAGGAGCTAGTCCGGGTTTGTCATAGAATCATCTAAAAGCTTGTCACAAACGTTGGTTCAGATGGAGGTTTTCTACCACCAGACATGGAATAGGTAAAGGAATCAAACACGGGATCCTAGTGTACCTTATATTTTGAAACAGGACATATTTCTACCCCAGGGATTCCTTTGAGTGTGTTGTGCTTTATCATGTTTCGGAATGATTGAGGATTGGAAACAAGACATATTTGGAAACGAACTGCAACTTTTTATTGGAATGACAAATGCTTAACAGACTCGAAGGAACGATTCCTAGGACACACCCTAGGACATCGCGGAACAAACGACTCAAATTCAAAAAAAGAAAGTTCTAGACTCGACTCGACTAAGATAAGAAAACAGATCCCGACTCATAATTTCAAATCTGGTCATGAGCTTTCCCTTGTTTAGCATTTGTCGACTTAGATGCTCGGCTCTTGTCCTTGATCCCTGTGATGGTTTGCCTCCATCCCGAGGTAGTCCTCTGAGGATCTACGCCAATGATGAAGGTTGGTGAATCGAATTGTCTTTTATTAACTTCGTTAATGAGAGGAGTACATTCTAGGGAAAGACTCCCGACTCGAATTTCATTCTTCGGGTTTGGCAAGAATTTAGAGCAATCCACAAATATCTTCCCGATGAACACCCCTTTCAAGTGACATGGGCGTATAAGATAGGAATAATCGACATTGTCTTGACGAAACAAAGTTGGAGTGATCGCCAAATGGATTGGTGATGTTATTAGGTTTAACAATTTGGGATCGGGAGCGTTCCGTTCTCAATCATGTCTTGGATTTCGTGCTTGATCGATAGCACCTTTCAAGTATCATGGCCTTTCCCTTGATGAAAGGCACAATAGGCATTTGGTTTATACCATTTACCTTGTTGATCAGCGGGAGGGTCCGGAGTTGGACCAATAGGCTTCAGCTTTCCTTGGGCTATGAGCCTTTGGAGAGCGTATGTATAAGTGCATCCAATATCGGTGAATGCCCTAGGTGTTTGGCGCTGCGACTTCTTCGGTTGCCTTTCTAAGAGATTGATGGCTTCATCAATATGGGTCGTTCTTTGGAGCTTTTGTCTTAGATGACGAGGCCCCTTGGTATCCTTTTGGCTTTTTCACTCCGCCCTTATGACATCATCTTCTACCTTTATCCCGATTCTTATCAATTCTTTGAAAGAGCCAAAATTCTGGTATTTTGAGCATTACGATAAATAGGTCGTAGATTCTTTACGAACTTATCTACCATTTCAACTTCATCGGGCTTCTTAGCTAGTTTCACGCTTTAGCCGCGCCATCTTGCAAGGAATTCGAGTAAAGCCTTCTTTTTCTTTCGTGTCATAACCTCCAATGTTCTTATGTTGGTTTGAATCTCAACATTGTCAAGATAGTGCTTACGAGAACTCCACCGTAATATCTTCGAAAGTGGGGAAGTTCTTGAGGTCCAGATTATAGAACCACGCCTTTGGGTGTTCACCCAGAGATTGGGCGAAAATTTCGAGAGAGCATATCGCAGTACTCCCTTGGTGCTAAGTACCCTTTATAGGCCTTAACATGGTGGATGGATCTTGATGCCCTTGAACTTTGGGATGTCGGTGAGTACCATGTTCGTGGGCAACTTATCCTGAACCGGGGCATAGGCCCTAGCATTCTCATAGTGAATGTTCTTCCCACAGGAGAGCTTCAAACGGTCTTCGATGAACTTGAACCGTTTTTCCGATCATCGGTGGTGGGGTAGATGGAGGGGAATCTTCACACGCCTTAGATTCGATTGCATCCATTCGGGTCATCATGAGGTTCACGGCCTCGTAAGCTTGTTAATGACATCTTCCATTGCTTGACGTCGGGTTTTTGGCGGCCTTTCTACAAGAAAACCCCGTCTCGAGTCAATATTTAAAGTAAGAGCCCCCGCACACTTAAGGACACGACCCCAACTTGACTCAAACAAAGACTCGACTTGAGATTGATTAACAAGGATTCGACTCACGGTTTGATTTAGACATCGGTTCATTTTAGACTCGACAAAACGACATGACTCAAACTGTCATAACTCGATTCTAAACTGGACTTGGTGTGACTAAACCCGTGATTGGGCTAACATAGCCCATGGGTTCGCGTGAAACGTCCATAAGGGCCTAGCCTGGACGTTTTTTGTGGGCTATTCTAGACCAAAAAGGTCGACCAACACGACTCAAAGCCCAAGAGGTGAGTTTGGGTGACCCGACAAGGTCGTGTTCTAGACCCTTAAAATGAAACATACCCGGCCTAACATGGCCATGACCTGGACACGACTCGACGCATTTCATGCTTGGTTGAGGTTCGGGAAACATTTTGGATTGATTTTGAAAAAAAAAGGAGGATTGATTTGAAATTGAGATTTGAAATGGGCAGCATGCCGGCTATAAAAGCTTGTTTTGGGCCGAAATTCTAGTCCTATTTGGGCAGCGTTCCGCGTTTTGAAAATCATGCTAGGTTTGAAAGTAAGTTGTTCAAAAGTTCGGTTTTGAAAAGGACTTGGAATTTTCGAAAAAAGGACTCGGGAAAACATTTTGCACATTGTCATTCTCATGTTATAAGGATGTATGCTCTTAGACATCTCTAAGTCTCGGCAAGTCTTCTACAAGAAGGTCTATGCCCTCCATCCTTTTGCGGTCTTATAAAGCGAGGCGTCTTAAGGTAAAGTACCTAGAAGACGGTCCCCATTCCCAAGAACCACGCGAGGCGAAGTGGAAGCGAGCAATGTGCAGCTTCCTGGCATAGTGGGACGTCGCCCCCCACGCATCACGAAGAAACGCTGGGACGGCCCGGGTAAGTCCTTAAGGGTTTATGCATGAATCGTAGCACTATGAGTAATGTTTTACTTTCCAACACTTTCTTTTCAAGTTTCACCTCGGAGGAAAAGACCCTAGAAACACAAAGTGTAACTAGTCCTCTCTTCCCCCAATAGAGTCGCCAAATGTGGACAAGGCCCTCGGGAGGCTGCGTCGAGGGATCCACACCGACATAATCGACTCGAGGTTCTTTCGAATCGAATTAAGACATATTAGAGTCGCCACCAAGTTTTTTGGGAACTTGGAACCGTTCAAGTCAACTTTACACCTTTCATCGAAAAGCATAAAGCCAATCGACTACGAGTGATTAAAGATAAAGACTTGTACCCTATAACACTCGATTTGAATGACTCTCGTAATCCAATGGTATTTAGACGGATCCACAAACCATAGATCTTGAGTAAGGGGTGAGGGTACGTGTTGGGAAGCCCATAAGGACACCCAACCCCGCCCGTCGATAACGGCCTCTACTAAGTCAAGTGTCGGATTTCAAACAAGGTCATAGCTCTTTGCGATGTATGATATGCAAACGTTGTTTTAACCCTATCATGTGACAACAATTTCTATGTCGTTTTAGATGCAACTAAACTAACTTTGTCAAAGTTGTAATTTAGCATGTGGGTTGATTGATCTAACAACATACAAATAAAACAAACAAGGCTTGATGGGGAATGGGGGAGCCGTTGGGATCTACCTATTACAAACCAGGCATTTCATGCCGACACAACAATAAATAAATTACAACTCGATCTAATTACAATTGCTATAAACAAAACAATACATGACGCAAACCCGCGGCCAATTGGCCTTGAAAACCGTGCACTTGAGGGTGGCCCTCGGCTCACATGACCCACGGTCCTTGGGTCATCCTCGTATTGCGTGCTCGCGCTTAATCTCGTCGAATTAGACATAGGGCTATGCACCAAAGCATGCATTAGCATAAACCGGGCCATGTTGCTTTCGACAACATGCGGTTTACTACGCTTTTACAAGCATCGGGAACAACCGTCTAACCAAATAAGACCAAGGTTTTTGAAAAGGTTTTGACTCAAAAGAAGTAAAACAAAATTAGAAGATTACAACTCGATAAACAAAACCGTAAATTACAAGTTATAAACGACAAAGAACAAAAGATAAACAAAAGAGGGAGACGAACAAAGAAGGCCAAAATACACGGCCAAAGCACACGGCCAAGACACGGCCCAACCAAAGCCAACCTAGTTCCTAAGTTAGATTAATTGATTAGATCGAATGATTGCGAAAAGGGATCGAAAACAAGTTAGAAAATGAGTAAAAAAACGATGTCGATTGATTGTCGCGCAAGGGTGCATTCTACACGGCCTAATGGGTCCAATTAGGTCAGATATCATAAGATTAATGCTTACTCGTCGAGTGTTAATAGGGTGGTGCTAATCACGCACTCCTATGCTAGCGAGAAATCAAGTGATAAGAAAGAAGCGTTCGATTATTTTACGAATTGTTAGTTGATTTTATAACTTACGTCGAAGCCACCTAAAGTGTCTAATTAAATTATTGAATTGAATTAAAGTCATCTAATTACGTCATAGGTTAACAATCAGAGGTTAAACTAACATACAACGGGTCCTAAGGTCCATCGATTTGGCGAAACAAGAAGAGGGTCGAAAGCGAAGATCGAAGTTAGATAATTGCTTTATTTATGCCCTACTTTGAACACGAGGATATGTAAATGAGACAGGGGTGTACGACCGACAGAAGGAGCGGTTTCTTTTCCCATCTCAAGTCAACGCGGGTGTTCATAGTGGTACTTTAACTCATACTCGAACTAACTAGTTTCATCGTTAATTTAAAACAATCGATAAACAAGCGAAAAAACAAACAAAAAAAGACAATAAAAGAAGCATGAAAAAAACGAAATAAAAAGAGAAGAGAAGGGGATTTGATGCACCCTCAACCTACATGTATCGTTGACACCGTCTTGGGTCGTAATCGATGGTAGATTTTATCTCGAGAGGCCGTCGTCGACGAAGTAACAAAGCAACACGCGTTTTGGAAAGTTTCTGGACAGCAGTTTTAAAACAGTGATATCTCCCTCGTTTCACGACGAAAATTCGATCCGAAAGATGTTTTGGAAACTAGAAAGAGAGGAGAACAAGGATCTTAAAGCAACCCCTGCTCGTTTTGGGTTATTGGGCACGAAAAACGAGCACAAACAGAACTGGACAGACAAGGAAAAACCGCGAAAACAGAGTGTTATTTCACTCTGTTTTTCGAGGAATTTCGTGTACTCTCAAGGGCAATTTGGCTCGTAATTCTTTATCTAATGTGTATATGGATGTTATATGGTTAATTAGGAACAAGAAACTCGAATTTTTATGGTGATTTGATGGAGGAACGAAAGGGTTTTCGAAGGAGACACACAAACAGTTTCAGTTTGTGTGTCGGTTTTGTTTAGGGTTTTTGGAGGATGTTTAGGGTTTGTTTCTGAGGTTTAAAGCTTCTATGTGATGGTTGGATGTATGGAGAACTTAGAGGAATGAATGTATGGTGAAGGGGTGGTATTTATAAGGAGTTAAAATAGGTTAAAAGGGAGTAGGGAGCAATCGGGCTAGCTGGGAATAGCTGCTGTCCATCGGTTTTGGGAGGGGTTTCTAGGGTTCGTTTTGGGGGATTTCTTGGTGATTAAGCTAGGATAATATGGGTAGGATACTAGGGTATGGGTTAGGGTTAATGGGTACGGGTCTTGGTAGTGTTTGAAGCGGGTTTGGGCTCGGGAATGACACGCAAAAACAGGGGACTGCATTGGTGTTTTGCGGGCTGCTTGTGGCCTGTTTGGGACGAGAATTTGGGCTGCTTGTGAGGGGGTTCGAACATGGGTAGATGGGTATTGGCTAAGGTGGGTTAGTGTACTCGAGATTCGTGCCAATTCGTAAAAGAAACGGGCTCAAAAATCGAGCTAAAATCGAGCTCAAAAACAAGTGTTCAAAAACGAATTCTTCGCTTTTAAAGACGATTTTTCAAATCAATTAATAAATTGAAATAAATGACTTTTCAAAACAAATATTCTCATAAAAATGATTTTTCAAATCAATTATTTATTTTATTTTCAATAAAATAAACTGGGAAAAATAAATTCAAAATAAGATAAATTAAATTGAAATTACTTTAAAAAACAACCTTTAATTTAAATATCATTTAAATTAATAGAATGAACTCACTAAAAAAACATTAATTTAAATATCATTTAAATTAATAAAATACTTCATCGACGACGCCCATTCTACCTCGTAAAACGAGCTCCAAATAATGACAATGACAACTAAAGAATACATGTGTCCTATCATCATCGGGTGTTTGTCGGGTTCTCTATAAATTCCAATATCGACGGATACGGGTATCTCTGAGCCCCCACTTTGACCGAGGCTTGGACAAGGCGAAAGTCAAAGTATACCCCAGGTCCCTTTCGACCCGAGGATTCTTCGGGTCGTTTATAGTCCATTAGACTTGCGTATATAAGCTCTTGACCATAAGAAGAGATCATACCGAAACTTCGTTGGGGATTAACTCTTGCTTCATTGCGTCGAATTATCATTGTTGGTCATCGACCCATGAATTGCATAAATGGTGGGTTGAGCCTTATCCTTAGGCGCCTACGTATCCGTTTCTGACGGAATCAAACCCGCGTCGTAGTTCTTTTCCGACACTTGCCCAAAGTTTATCATCCGTGGCGTATGTCCAAAATTCGTCATCTCCGACATTGGCCCAAAATTTATCATCTGCTGGCGCTTGTCCGAATGGGACGGGACTTTCCGAGGAGGTTGCCGCCGCTTTCATCATTTGCTTTCAGCTACGGAATTCTTTCATTTCATACTCTTGTATCGAATTGAATTCTTGGTGGATGTCATCCTTTACATCTTGATAATGGTCTCGAAGCCAACCCGCGAGCCCCGATTTGCAATGGCTCTAAAGTCGAAGACTTTAGAGCCCCCAGTTGAAGCATATCCTGCTACATTTGAAACACAAAAACGCACTTGCAATAATAATCACATAAGCACATTTGGATCATCGATCTTGAAATTGGATCATTTGAAATCTTTGGGTCATCGACCCAAAATTGAATTTGAAGATTTTGAATGATTGGGTCATCGACCCGAATTTTGAATTTGACATTACTTGGAATGTTGGGTCATCGACCCGAAATTTGAGTTTGAAAAGATGGGTCATCGACCCGAAATTTGAACATGTTGAAAATTTTGAATAATTGGGCTATCGACCCAAATTTTGAATTTGAAATGAATCACTTGGATGTTGGGTCGCCGACCCAAAAAGTTTTTGAAATTTCGGAATTTGAAAAAAAATTTTGTTTTGAAATCGGACCTTGATGGGTGAGCATGAAATACGACTCAGACACCTTGTACGACCGGTAAACAACGTGGGCGTAGCCCGCTACCGTAAAACAAAAAAGGAAAATAAAACCGTAAGTGTGCATGGGTTTGAATTCAAATATGGACTCGTCGAGGGTAGAAATGTAAATCGGCCGTTCCGGCGCGCGATAGATGGCAAATGGGAATCACAAGGTCGTTGAACTTGGGACGAAGATATCGTATGGCATGGTCGTGCTCCCGAGGGCACATGGGAATCAAGATCACTTGGCATTGACAAGGTGGATTAACCTCACAGAGCAACAACGTTGGCTTCGCCCAGAAACTAAACACAGACTGATTTTATGAGAACAGTTGGACATCACACATCACTCTTGTTGGGAACATTCTGCCACTCTTCTCCTCGCCTCCTTTCTTTTCAGCGAGTTTTCATCATTTCTTGCCACCGCTTCTTTCTTTCTTTTCAGCGGGCTTTTACTATTTTTCTTCCACGCCTTCTTTCTTTTCAGCGGGTTTTTCATATTTTCTGTTCCCAACACAAACCTACATCTATGCGACTCAGCATCTTTGCCTAAACCATTAGATAAAGCTCATTCTGAGACTTAATACTATTCATCCGAACCTATATCCTTATCCTAGCCTACATCGAGTGCTAAGACCGACTCAAACAAAGGTGGCTTCATTTGGACTTGGTTAAGACCCGTAAGAAACCGACAAGATGACAACTTGGTTGATGAGTGGATTGAATCCCTTATTCTGAAGGACTGCCTACGTATTCGCGTGGAGTGAAATCAAATCCGACGTAGTTCGATCATGGTGCATAAACATGGCATTTTGATTGTGTGTACACACTCGAAGGTTTCACCTAAGGTAGCATGTCGTGTCCCATTCTAGCCTGTAAGGTACTGTTAAATCCCGTGTCTAGGGTTGGTACAAAAGGTTGTGGTTCTTTGGGATGTGGAGCTTGGTAAAAATAGGTTTGAAAGGTAAACCATCATTCTGAAGGTTCGTTTTGTGATGCTAAGGCCAAGGGCTATGGCTTATAACATGGTTGGAAATGGTGTATCGGGTTTGATAAAACCCGAGTGCAAATGGGTTGGAAAATGATGTGGGTTCAAATTTCCATGTCTGGACCCTAAAGGCTAGGTATAACAACACAAGCGGAATGATTCTCAAAATTCCCGACTATCCCTTTGTAACTGTCTCAGGAAGGACTTAGGGGTAAAGAGGTTACTACTTAAGCTTTTGGGCTTCGCCCATTGAACTTCAACTATGGGTACTTGACTTGATTTATGGCTTCCGTAACTTCGACATTCAACCAAAAAGCATTCGCAATAACTTCAACATCTTTTTTTCTTTTTTCTTTTTTCTTTCATCTTTTTTTTTTTTTTTTGCTTTTGTTTTTTTTTTTCGTCCTTTTTTTTTCTCATCTTTTCATTCTTTTTCACCTTTTTTTTTTCTTCTCTTCTTGAAAATGGTCTTCTATTCACTCCCTTAGTCACAAACGGATACACCTTAAAAACTGGGCTTCGCCAACTAAATTGGGTTAGAATTAACAATTCCTTCTTAGAACGGGTTGATATCTTCTCTCTTCGAGATGGGATGATTTTGTTGGGGAAAAGGCTTGCCTTCCATCATCGATAGGGGAAACAAGGAGCTAGTCCGGGTTTGTCATAGAATCATCTAAAAGCTTGTCACAAACGTTGGTTCAGATGGAGGTTTTCTACCACCAGACATGGAATAGGTAAAGGAATCAAACACGGGATCCTAGTGTACCTTATATTTTGAAACAGGACATATTTCTACCCCAGGGATTCCTTTGAGTGTGTTGTGCTTTATCATGTTTCGGAATGATTGAGGATTGGAAACAAGACATATTTGGAAACGAACTGCAACTTTTTATTGGAATGACAAATGCTTAATGAGACTCGAAGGAACGATTCCTAGGACACACCCTAGGACATCGCGGAACAAACGACTCAAATTCAAAAAAAGAAAGTTCTAGACTCGACTCGACTAAGATAAGAAAACAGATCCCGACTCATAATTTCAAATCTGGTCATGAGCTTTCCCTTGTTTAGGTCGGCTTAGATGCTCGGCTCTTGTCCTTGATCCCCTGTGATGGTTTGCCTCCATCCCGAGGTAGTCCTCTCGAGGATCTACGCCAATGATGAAGGTTGGTGAATCGAATTGTCTTTTATTAACTTCGTTAATGAGAGGAGTACATTCTAGGGAAAGACTCCCGACTCGAATTTCATTCTTCGGGTTTGGCAAGAATTCAGAGCAATCCACAAATATCTTCCCGATGAACACCCCTTTCAAGTGACATGGGCGTATAAGATAGGAATAATCGACATTGTCTTCGACAGAAACAAAGTTGGAGTGATCGCCAAATGGATTGGTGATGTTATTAGGTTTAACAGCTGGGATCGGGAGCGTTCCGTTCTCAATCATGTCTTGGATTTCGTGCTTCAGTCGATAGCACCTTTCAAGATATCATGGCCTTTCCTTGATGAAAGGCACAATAGGCATTTGGTTTATACCATTTACCTTGTTGATCAGCGGGAGGGTCCGGAGTTGGACCAATAGGCTTCAGCTTTCCTTGGGCTATGAGCCTTTGGAGAGCGTATGTATAAGTGCATCCAATATCGGTGAATGCCCTAGGTGTTTGGCGCTGCGACTTCTTCGGTTGCCTTTCTAAGAGATTGATGGCTTCATCAATATGGGTCGTTGCTGGAGCTTTTGTCTTAGATGACGAGGCCCCTTGGTATCCTTTTGGCTTTTCAGCCTCTGCCCTTATGACATCATCTTCTACCTTTATCCCGATTCTTATCAATTCTTTGAAAGAGCCAAAATTCTGGTATTTCAGAGCATTACGATAAATAGGTCGTAGATTCTTTACGAACTTATCTACCATTTCAACTTCATCGGGCTTCTTAGCTAGTTTCACGCTTTCAGTACGCCATCTTGCAAGGAATTCAATAAAGCCTTCTTTTTCTTTCTGTGTCATAACCTCCAATGTTCTTATGTTGGTTTGAATCTCAACATTGTCAGCATAGTGCTTACAGAACTCCACCGTAATATCTTCGAAAGTGGGGAAGTTCTTGAGGTCCAGATTATAGAACCACGCCTTTGGGTGTTCACCCAGAGATTGGGCGAAAATTTCAGAGAGCATATCAGCAGGTACTCCCTTCAGTGCTAAGTACCCTTTATAGGCCTTAACATGGTGGACTGGATCTTCAGTGCCCTTGAACTTTGGGATGTCAGTGAGTACCATGTTCGTGGGCAACTTATCCTGAACTGGGGCATAGGCCCTAGCATTCTCATAGTGAATGTTCTTCCCCTGGGAGAGCTTCAAACGGTCTTCGATGAACTTGAACCGTTTTTCCAGATCAGTCAGTGGTGGGGTAGATGGAGGGGAATCTTCACACAGCTTAGATTCGATTGCATCCATTCGGGTCATCATGAGGTTCACGGCCTCAGTAAGCTTGTTAACAGCATCTTCCATTGCTTGACGTCGGGTTTTTGGCGGCCTTTCTACAAGAAAACCCCGTACTGAGTCAATATTTAAAGTAAGAGCCCCTGCACACTTAAGGACTCGACCCCAACTTGACTCAAACAAAGACTCGACTTGAGATTGATTAACAAGGATTCGACTCACGGTTTGATTTAGACATCGGTTCATTTTAGACTCGACAAAACGACATGACTCAAACTGTCATAACTCGATTCTAAACTGGACTTGGTGTGACTAAACCCGTGATTGGGCTAACATAGCCCATGGGTTCGCGTGAAACGTCCATAAGGGCCTAGCCTGGACGTTTTTGTGGACTATTCTAGACCAAAAAGGTCGACCAACACGACTCAAAGCCCAAGAGGTGAGTTTGGGTGACCCGACAAGGTCGTGTTCTAGACCCTTAAAATGAAACATACCCGGCCTAACATGGCCATGACCTGGACACGACTCGACGCATTTCATGCTTGGTTGAGGTTCGGGAAACATTTTGGATTGATTTTGAAAAAAAAAAGGAGGATTGATTTGAAATTGAGATTTGAAATGGGCAGCATGCCGGCTATAAAAGCTTGTTTTGGGCCGAAATTCTAGTCCTATTTGGGCAGCGTTCCGCGTTTTGAAAATCATGCTAGGTTTGAAAGTAAGTTGTTCAAAAGTTCGGTTTTGAAAAGGACTTGGAATTTTCGAAAAAGGACTCGGGAAAACACTTTGCACATTGTCATTCTCATGTTATAAGGATGTATGCTCTTAGACATCTCTAAGTCTCGGCAAGTCTTCTACAAGAAGGTCTATGCCCTCCATCCTTTTGCGGTCTTATAAAGCGAGGCGTCTTAAGGTAAAGTACCTAGAAGACGGTCCCCATTCCCAAGAACCACGCGAGGCGAAGTGGAAGCGAGCAATGTGCAGCTTCCTGGCATAGTGGGACGTCGCCCCCCACGCATCACGAAGAAACGCTGGGACGGCCCGGGTAAGTCCTTAAGGGTTTATGCATGAATCGTAGCACTATGAGTAATGTTTTACTTTCCAACACTTTCTTTTCAAGTTTCACCTCGGAGGAAAAGACCCTAGAAACACAGTGTAACTAGTCCTCTCTTCCCAAAGAGTCGCCAAAGCGTGGACAAGGCCCTCGGGAAGGCTGCGTCGAGGGATCCACACTGACATAATCGACTCGAGGTTCTTTCGAATCGAATTAAGACATATTAGAGTCGCCACCAAGTTTTTTGGGAACTTGGAACCGTTCAAGTCAACTTTACACCTTTCATCGAAAAGCATAAAGCCAATCGACTACGAGTGATTAAAGATAAAGACTTGTACCCTATAACACTCGATTTGAATGACTCTCGTAATCCAATGGTATTTAGACGGATCCACAAACCATAGATCTTGAGTAAGGGGTGAGGGTACGTGTTGGGAAGCCCATAAGGACACCCAACCCCGCCCCTCGATAACGGCCTCTACTAAGTCAAGTGTCGGATTTCAAACAAGGTCATAGCTACTGCGATGTATGATATGCAAACGTTGTTTTAACCCTATCATGTGACAACAATTTCTATGTCGTTTTAGATGCAACTAAACTAACTTTGTCAAAGTTGTAATTTAGCATGTGGGTTGATTGATCTAACAACATACAAATAAAACAAACAAGGCTTGATGGGGAATGGGGGAGCCGTTGGGATCTACCTATTACAAACCAGGCATTTCATGCCGACACAACAATAAATAAATTACAACTCGATCTAATTACAATTGCTATAAACAAAACAATACATGACGCAAACCCGCGGCCAATTGGCCTTGAAAACCGTGCACTTGAGGGTGGCCCTCGGCTCACATGACCCACGGTCCTTGGGTCATCCTCGTATTGCGTGCTCGCGCTTAATCTCGTCGAATTAGACATAGGGCTATGCACCAAAGCATGCATTAGCATAAACCGGGCCATGTTGCTTTCGACAACATGCGGTTTACTACGCTTTTACAAGCATCGGGAACAACCGTCTAACCAAATAAGACCAAGGTTTTTGAAAAGGTTTTGACTCAAAAGAAGTAAAACAAAATTAGAAGATTACAACTCGATAAACAAAACCGTAAATTACAAGTTATAAACGACAAAGAACAAAAGATAAACAAAAGAGGGAGACGAACAAAGAAGGCCAAAATACACGGCCAAAGCACACGGCCAAGACACGGCCCAACCAAAGCCAACCTAGTTCCTAAGTTAGATTAATTGATTAGATCGAATGATTGCGAAAAGGGATCGAAAACAAGTTAGAAAATGAGTAAAAAAACGATGTCGATTGATTGTCGCGCAAGGGTGCATTCTACACGGCCTAATGGGTCCAATTAGGTCAGATATCATAAGATTAATGCTTACTCGTCGAGTGTTAATAGGGTGGTGCTAATCACGCACTCCTATGCTAGCGAGAAATCAAGTGATAAGAAAGAAGCGTTCGATTATTTTAAATTGTTAGTTGATTTTATAACTTACGTCGAAGCCACCTAAAGTGTCTAATTAAATTATTGAATTGAATTAAAGTCATCTAATTACGTCATAGGTTAACAATCAGAGGTTAAACTAACATACAACGGGTCCTAAGGTCCATCGATTTGGCAAAAACAAGAAGAGGGTCGAAAGCGAAGATCGAAGTTAGATAATTGCTTTATTTATGCCCTACTTTGAACACGAGGATATGTAAATGAGACAGGGGTGTACGACCGACAGAAGGAGCGGTTTCTTTTCCCATCTCAAGTCAACGCGGGTGTTCATAGTGGTACTTTAACTCATACTCGAACTAACTAGTTTCATCGTTAATTTAAAACAATCGATAAACAAGCGAAAAAACAAACAAAAAAAGACAATAAAAGAAGCATGAAAAAAACGAAATAAAAAGAGAAGAGAAGGGGATTTGATGCACCCTCAACCTACATGTATCGTTGACACCGTCTTGGGTCGTAATCGATGGTAGATTTTATCTCGAGAGGCCGTCGTCGACGAAGTAACAAAGCAACACGCGTTTTGGAAAGTTTCTGGACAGCAGTTTTAAAACAGTGATATCTCCCTCGTTTCACGACGAAAATTCGATCCGAAAGATGTTTTGGAAACTAGAAAGAGAGGAGAACAAGGATCTTAAAGCAACCCCTGCTCGTTTTGGGTTATTGGGCACGAAAAACGAGCACAAACAGAACTGGACAGACAAGGAAAAACCGCGAAAACAGAGTGTTATTTCACTCTGTTTTTCGAGGAATTTCGTGTACTCTCAAGGGCAATTTGGCTCGTAATTCTTTATCTAATGTGTATATGGATGTTATATGGTTAATTAGGAACAAGAAACTCGAATTTTTATGGTGATTTGATGGAGGAACGAAAGGGTTTTCGAAGGAGACACACAAACAGTTTCAGTTTGTGTGTCGGTTTTGTTTAGGGTTTTTGGAGGATGTTTAGGGTTTGTTTCTGAGGTTTAAAGCTTCTATGTGATGGTTGGATGTATGGAGAACTTAGAGGAATGAATGTATGGTGAAGGGGTGGTATTTATAAGGAGTTAAAATAGGTTAAAAGGGAGTAGGGAGCAATCGGGCTAGCTGGGAATAGCTGCTGTCCATCGGTTTTGGGAGGGGTTTCTAGGGTTCGTTTTGGGGGATTTCTTGGTGATTAAGCTAGGATAATATGGGTAGGATACTAGGGTATGGGTTAGGGTTAATGGGTACGGGTCTTGGTAGTGTTTGAAGCGGGTTTGGGCTCGGGAATGACACGCAAAAACAGGGGACTGCATTGGTGTTTTGCGGGCTGCTTGTGGCCTGTTTGGGACGAGAATTTGGGCTGCTTGTGAGGGGGTTCGAACATGGGTAGATGGGTATTGGCTAAAGTGGGTTAGTGTACTCGAGATTCGTGCCAATTCGTAAAAGAAACGGGCTCAAAAATCGAGCTAAAATCGAGCTCAAAAACAAGTGTTCAAAAACGAATTCTTCGCTTTTAAAGACGATTTTTCAAATCAATTAATAAATTGAAATAAATGACTTTTCAAAACAAATATTCTCATAAAAATGATTTTTCAAATCAATTATTTATTTTATTTTCAATAAAATAAACTGGGAAAAATAAATTCAAAATAAGATAAATTAAATTGAAATTACTTTAAAAAACAACCTTTAATTTAAATATCATTTAAATTAATAGAATGAACTCACTAAAAAAAACATTAATTTAAATATCATTTAAATTAATAAAATACTTCATCGACGACGCCCATTCTACCTCGTAAAACGAGCTCCAAATAATGACAATGACAACTAAAGAATACATGTGTCCTATCATCATCGGGTGTTTGTCGGGTTCTCTATAAATTCCAATATCGACGGATACGGGTATCTACAGCGAGGGGGAATCCGAGCGGATTCCTTTGAGGGACGCTCGGATTGGGCTTGGACGGACGGACGGATTGTGTACAATCCGTTCGGATTGTATGGCAGCGTTATTTCTTCTTCTTTTCTTCCCTTTTCTTCATGAATTCCTTGGGGATTTCCTTGGGGACTCAAGGATCCTTTCTCAACAATGCTCTTCTACTATGCTATGTACAAAGGCCTTCTAGTCTTGTCTCTCCTTGATGCTTGGTCATTGAATACGATCAATTTAGCCTCGTTTTGCCATGAAAATGCAAGATTCTTACTCCTTTCCTACCAAGGGATCAAAATCTCAAAGAATATGCAAAACAAAGAACTAAAGATAAGAAATGACCCAAATAGGCACTAAAAAGCATGGAAACAATGGTAATTCGGGGGCTAAATATGCGCCAATTATGGTCACATCAAATATCCCCAAACCGAACCTTTGCTCGTCCCGAGTAAAGAGGTGACAAAGACTAGGACCAATACTAACCTAACCTAATAATAATAGCCGATATGAGACAATTAGCGGGTCTCACTCCGCCCCTTCAACTCACAACAAGACAACCATGAGGTAGGATGCCTTCTTGCAAGGCAAGGTGGGTCTTGCCAAAATGGCGACACATCCAAACATTAAGCACACAAAAATCACATAATGGATGCATCTACAAAAGGAATAGCCACTCCCTCATCAAGTGGCGGAAATTATCTACAAGGGAAGAAATTTAAGGGTACACAATCCTTCATAGATGCAATTTGTTCAAACTACTAGGCCTAGAAGGATACCAATAAATCACCTCCAAAAGGTGTCAAGCTAGGGTACCTTTGTCCTCAATCGTTAAATGCTTTTGTCAAGAGTAGACTCCCTATGGTGTTAGAAACACTGGAGGATCGCGGAATTCCCCCTCTTGCCTAGACAAGAAAAAGGGTCGTCCCCTCTCTACCATGCACAAAAATGGATACGATGGATAAAGGGATCGATAGATATTTGAGTTTCATTTTGGGAGTTTGCTTTCATTTTTGTTTTCCCCCCAATTTCATTGGCATTTGACATTTGAGAACACTTTCTTGCCATTTCTTTTGATTTTTGGCATTTCAATACTTGACAACTTTTTGCATTTCTTTTTTGAACATTTTCAAAGTCACCCCAATTAGTAACGAGGGTGCCTTGTATTTGAAACTTTAGGAGTTCTATTTTTTGCTCCTCTTTTCATTTGATGCATTTTTGCAAACTTTCTTTCACTTTTCATTTCTTTGAACTCAAATTTGAACAATTTCTTTTTGTGCCCATTCCCTTTGATGACAAAAATGTATGGTAGAACATGGATGAATGATGGAAGTATGCATGGTTTCAAGGGTCACCTTGGAATAAACGGTAGCCAAGGAGTTATCACACCACAAGGTACTCTTGACTAGGCCTTAAACCATGGGTCAAAGGATACTAGCATGACACATCCTAGGGTGTTTTACAAGTATTCTAACAAGCAAAGTCTTAAGAATAAAAAGCATCTACTAGGGCCTATATACACTTGTCAAGCTTCCCAAATAGACGGTTTCGCAAAATTTTTCTAACATGCAAACTACATGCCATGATGCAACTAACATATAAACATCCTAATACAAATGATTCTACCAACTGATATGCCATATAAACTAAATGCAATCCTAAGTTCACATTGTTATACCGCATCAATCAAAATAAAGCCACATAGTCATTAACATAAAGAGGAAAAAGGAGATTGGAAAGATCATACCATGCGGTCTTCAATATCCTCATGTCTCGGATGTGGCGTAGTCAATCAAAGTGAACAAGGGTGAACAAACACAATATATACAAGACAATATATACAAGTCTACACTACAAAGGAAATGAACATGTTTTTGGTTTTTCAATTTTTTTAAATTTTTATGATTCTTTTTGAAATTTTTCAATTTTTATGGTTTTTGAATAAAAGTTAAGTGTTAGAATTCCCATCCCCACACTAATATGGGCATTGTCCTCAATGGCCAAAATGATGGAAATTATGCAAAGATGATGCATGATTTCTATACTAAATGCAATTCTACACTAAGCTATACTACATGATGCATGGTTTTTGTTATGACGGAGAGGATAATTTAGATTACCTCCCGTTGTGTATGCATTAACTTCCCCAAACCAAATAAGACACTATTGCTAATGTCAAAGCATGGGGGAGTTCATGCACACACTATGCTATGTATGAAGCTAGATTGTCATTTTGGATTTTCAAAAATGGGAACAATAAAGAACACCTCAATGGAACCGAGGTGTGAGTCCTTTGATGTTGCTAGGACTAAACCAACAATGATCAAAATGAAATAAAATACAAAGAGATATAGACAAACCATGGGAGAGTAGGAGTCTCCAAGGCTAGTCTTCCATCATGCTATTATCATCATCACTTCCCTCATGAGAAGTGGTCACATTGCCACTTTCCTTGGCACTTTCTTCTTTGCTTTCTTCATCATCATCTTCACCATCTTTACCATCTCTTTCTTCATCTCCACTTGCTTCTTCCTCAATATTATCATCAATTTCTTCACCATTTCCAACAACCTCATTGTCTTCCACCACGTCCCTAGATGCACCCGGAAACAAGGCTTCTTTATCCGCCCAACTAGGCAAAGGACAAGATGGATCAAGGAGTCCTTGCCTAGCTAGATGTAAGAGGGGAGGATATTGAGCCAAATATGCATTCTTCCGATCTTCATAAGCTTGCTTGTGCATGGCTTGCATAAGAAGAGTGACATAGTCTTTTCCAATTTCAACTCCTTGCGGTTTGAACTCTTCATACACAAAGGGGTAAGGCGGTATAACAATGGAAGAGGAGGGAGTTTCATGATCACCCTTTTGTTGTTGAATGATGTACTCGGCTTCCTTGGATAGGGGAAGTAAATAGTTGGTCCGGTGGACACTAAGATGACAAATCTTCGCGGGTAAAGTGAATGATCGAGCCTCACTAGTAAGCACCCATACTTGGTGTCAAGGGGATTGTGAGCAACCCACTTGAACTTGTTAATCAAGATGGACATATCAATAAGATGGCCACCTTCCTTTGCCTTGTACTTGCTATCCTTATTGAAATTAGGATCAAAGTGCTTGGCTAGGACCGTGACAAGGCCGCCATTAACAATAACGGTTTGACCCTTGTTCCCACTATCTACATGGAGCCATCTATCAACCAATAGCCTCAAAGAATTGTAAGGCTTGGTGTGAATTCTTCCAATATTCAAAGTTGATTCAAGGAGAATAAAATCGAGTCCCGTGAAATGATTGGTGTCTTTCCTAGCAATTATGGTATTCCCCATAACTTTGTGCCATATTCTTATGCCCGGATGATGGACCAAAAGAGCACGACAAGCATGAAAATCTTTAAATTTCTTCCCGGAGATTGCCTCCCAAAGAGGCTCGGGGTCATACTTCCCATATTGCTTATAGTATTTATGTTCATCGCTAAAACCCAAAATTTCACCCAATTCCGGAAAGGTAATGCGTCTACTAGTGTTAGCTAGACGAAACTCAATATTTTCCCTATTCTCAATGTTTTGTCACTTTTAAAGAACTTAAGAATTCCAAGACAAGGGAGGGGTATGTTACTTCCTTCATTTCAAACAATTTCTTCAAACCCATGGCATTGAAAAAGACTCTTGTTTGTTCAAGAACACCCAACTTCTCTAAGGCATCTTTGCATATGAATTTGGTGGATTGAATTTGTTTCATAGCAAACTTGACAAATGTATTTCTATGGGTATCGGAAATGAAAGTTACCTCCGGATAATGCAAGAGTTGATTAATTACCGGAGTAGAAGGTGATGCTTCCATAGGAATTTGTTGTTGTTGTTGCACTTCCAAGTTTGGTGTTGATACCACCATTGCCAAAGCTTTCTTTGCTTGTAGAGCTTTTTGCCTTTGAGAGACTTTGCTTTTGGTGCCTTTGTTGCCTTTGTTGCTCCCTTTGTTCTTGCCATTTGATGAACTAACCAAGTAAAGAGTCAAAAATCTTCAATTTGTAGAATGCCCAAATCGATTTTGAAGGTGAAAGGCTTTGCCTTTATGAGAACAAAAATCGACTCAAAGGTGAAGATTTTGTGCTTGGTTTTGATTGTTAATGAAGATGGAGTGATTGATTTGGTGTTTGAAAGATGGGTTGATTTGATTTTGGTGGATTTTGTTGAGGGTTTTTGTTTTTGAGATAGAGAGAATGAGGGTTTTGATGTTGTGGGTAGTGTTTATGAATGAATGAATGAAGGTGGGGTGGTATTTAAAGAAGTCGAGATTTTTCAAGACGCAGGGACAATCCGTGCGGATTGGGCGCAATCCGTGCGGATTCTACAGCTTCAAAATTTTCAAAATCCCGCCTAGAGACGGGCGGATTCTGGGGAATCCGCTCGGATTCTTCTGAGATGGGACGGGCGGATTTTGTGCAGGACGGACGGATTCTAGTCCAGAGATTTTTCCTTGTTTTTCTTCAGTTGCAAGACGGGCGTCTTGTTCACAAGACGGACGGATTCTGTGAGACGGGCGTCTTTCCAGAAATCCGCTCGGATTCTTTAACAGTCAAGAATTCTTCAATTTCAGCACAGCCCAGGACGGGCGTCTTCTTAGCAGGATGCTCGGATTTGCTTCAGACGGGCGGATTCTCAGGAATCCGCTCGGATTGGTCCTTGTGTACACGTGTTCAGCTTATTCGCGCACAATGCATTCCCTTGTCATTCTTTCTTTCTGTCTTCCAAATCTTGTGTTCTTCATTGTGGGGCACTACTAAGGCATGAATAGCCTAGGCAATTTCCATCCCCACACTAAGGTAAAGCACTACACATCAATTGAAATCGTTAATCCCTCCCTCACTTCTCTCTTTTCATGACAATTATTTTGATCAAAGTAAATAAAAATCCAAAAATGACAAAAAATGCAATACAAAAATTGAAATGTAAGTTAGGGAGTTAGAAATATTTACAAGTGGTGGTTTAGGGAGGACTCCACCAAACTATCATTGTTGATGAGATGTCAAGGGGGCATGTTCAAGGTGTTGTTGATGTTGCTCAACACCTTGAAGAAGTAATCAAAAGCTTGTTCATTGTTATGGTAGAGGTCCTCAATAGACCGTGGTCCTTGTTGTTGATCATGATCGATGGCATGCCCAATGTAGGGATTAAAGATCCCTTCAAATTCGTCGTCCCAAAGACCACAAACTTCATTGAGTTGATTATTGAAAATCTCTTGCTTAGATGGAGACAACTCTCCCAATTTCTTCTCTTGGCCAATGAGGCCATCATCTTCTTCCTTGGTTGATTTTGATGAGCTTTGCAAGCTCTCCTTGTCACAATTCACTTGCTCTTTGAATGGAGCATCTTCAATTTTCTTCTTCCATTGGAGTTCCGACTTCTTCCTTTCATCTTTCCGGCTATAATGATCAATCATGAAACATGGCTCATGCAAACGAGGAGCTCTCATGGTTTTGTCAAGATTAAAAGTTATGCTTTCATCTCCCACTTCTAGAGTGAGCTCTCCATGTTTCACATCAATCACCGCACCCGCGGTGTGAAGGAAAGGTCTTCCTAAGATGATTGGAATGTTGGAATCTTCCTCCATATCAACAATGACAAAGTCTACCGGGATGAAAAACTTCCCAATTCGCACGGGGACATCTTCCCATATCCCTAATGGTGTCTTCGTCGATCTATCGGCCATTTGAAGAGTGATATTGGTGCATTTAAGCTCTCCCATTCCCAACCTTTTACTCACCGAGTACGGCATGACACTCACACTAGCCCCTAGATCACATAAGGCTTTGTTGATCGTTGTGTCGCCAATGGTACACGGTATTGAGAAGCTTCCCGGATCCTTTAACTTTGGAGGTGAACTCCCTTGAAGTATTGCACTACTCACCTTAGTGAAGGCGATAGTCTCAAGTTTCCGGATCGACTTCTTCTTTGTGAGGATATCTTTCATGTACTTTGCATAGGCCGGAACGTGATTGATTAATTCCGTGAAAGGAATTGAGACTTCTAAGTTCTTCACAATCTCCATGAACTTTCCAAGTTGATCATCAAATTTGGGCTTGGCTTGACGACTTGGAAAAGGAAGTCTAATCACAATGGGCTCCTTCTCTTTGGCCTTGTCTTCATTTTTCTTTGAACTTTCTTCTTTTGATGATTCCCCTTCTTTGGGACTTTGCACAACAACTTCATTCTCACTAGCTCTCACAACTTCATTCTCAACTTGCTTCTTTGGTGCTTCATATCTTGTACCACTTCTCAAGTGAATGGCACTAACCGTTTCATGTCTAGGGGGATTACTTTGAGGTGGTAATTGCCCCTTTTGTCTTTGTGAGCTCGAAGATGCTAGTTGGGTCAATTGTGTTTCCAACATCTTGGTGTGAGCTAGAATGTTGTTGATGGTGGTGTCTTTTGCTTGGCTATATTTTTGCATTTGAGTGAAAAATTCTTGTTGATTCTTTTGCATTTGGAGGACCGCTTTTTGGACATCAAAACCTTGGTCATTTTGGTGATTGTATGGATTTTGATTTTGGTAGCCTTGGTTTTGATTGTAAAAGGGTCTTTGATTTTGATTTCTCATGGGTGGTGGAGTGTATGTTGTTTGAGGGTTTTGAACATTTTGGCTTTTGTATGAGAGATTTGGATGGAACTTGGTGTTTTCATTGTAAAAATTTGAATAAGGGGTACCACTTTTGTAAGCTTGGAAAGCATTAACTTGCTCGGTTGTTCCCCTACATTCACTTGAGTCATGACCCAAGGTTCCACAATTCTCACATATCCCGCTTGGGATTGATGAGGATGCCGTCATGGCATTGACATGATGCTTTGATGATTTTGAGTTTTCCTCAAGTCTAGCCATAGCTTGTTCAAACTTCAAGTTGATTGTGTCAATGTGAGCACTAAGTTGAGCACCCAATTGAGTAACGGAGTCCACTTCATACTTTCCTCCTCTAGTAGCCTTGCGAGGCCTACTATATTGTGAATTATGGACCGCCATTTCCTCAATCTTGTTCCATGTTTGATTGTCATCAACTTCGGTGAACATTCCATTTGATCCCATATTGAGAATGTTCCTTGAATCTTCATATAAACCATTCCAAAATTGTTGCACTAAAAACCATTCGCTAAGTCCATGGTGAGGACATGAGCGACAAATACCTTTGAACCGCTCCCAAGCTTCATACAAAGATTCTTCATCCCTTTGCTTAAAACCCGTGATTTGAGCTCTTAGCATGTTAGTCTTTTCCGGTGGGTAGATTTTTTTGTAGAAAGCTAGAGCTAACTTCTTCCAAGAATCTATTCCAAGGGTGGCCTTATCAAGGCCCTTCAACCATTGCTTTGCGGTGCCGATTAACGAAAAAGGAAATAAGACCCATCTTATTTGGTCTTGAGTCACGCCCGTTTGAGAGATAGCTTCACAATAATCGCAAAAGGTTTCCATATGAGAATGAGGGTCCTCACTAGGCATTCCCCCGAATTGGCTCCTCTCAACTAGTTGGATGAAGGCGGACTTGGCAATAAAGTTTCCGGTAAGATGTTGTGGTGTAGGAGTACCATTTGGTAAATCCTCCTCGGTGGGTATAGAGTGTGACGAGAATTTAGGCATTGTAGGTGGATTTTGTGTGGTATTGTTTAATGGGTTTTCTTCTCCTTCTATTGTGAAAGGATTGACAAACTCACTAGTGGGTTGAACAACTTCACCAACACCTCCCAAATTCCTCCTAACAAGTCTCCTATTATTCGTCAAGGTTCTTTCGATTTCACGGTCAAAAGGTAACAAATCTCTTTGTAACCTTCTAGACATGCAAAATATCAAACAACTAGAAAACAATTAGAACAAACCATGAGGAGTTTTACTTCCCCAAGGTGAAAAAGACACAACTAAAAACAATAAAAGAAATCTTAAATCAATTAAACACCGTCCCCGGCAACGGCGCCATTTTTGATCGAGGCCATTTCGTGTTCACAATTAAGCATATGTGGTCGTTGGTCAATGGTCGATACAAAACACAATTTATACTTCACAAACAACTGTACAATTAGTAAAGAGGCAAGTAAAGGTCGGATCCCAAGGGACGGGTATTGAAATGAGAATTCTATTGTAACTAGTAGTGTCTAAGGGGTGTCACAAATTGGGTTGATGTAGAAGGTTACTAAACTAAAATAGCAATGAAAATAAACTAGCAAGATGAATAAAATAAGGGGTGTAAACAATTGATTAAAGGCACTAGGGTGTCATGGGTTCATAGGGGATTCATGGGATATGATCATACAAACATGTTCTCAAATTATAAGCAAGCAATTATTGTTGTGATGGATTGAGTTGGGTTATATCTTACAATCCTAGGAAAGTTTGGGTCCCGGAGCCGAATCGATTAGATTGTACAACACCTACAAGTCGACTTAATCTTTCCTACTCAACACATGCATGGTCTAACAAGACTCGAGTTGGGTTATATCTTACAAGTCAAGTTGAAAGGATAGAAGATGATAGTAAATGCAAGGATTCATAGGCTTAGCATTTCATCAAATATAACATGTGCATGTATTAAGATCAAAACAAGCAAGCAAATAAGATATGAAAGCATATTAATTTAAGCATGAATCATTCCTCATGTTGGTTTCCCCTAATCACCCATTAAACCCTAGCTAAGAGACTACTCACTCATTATCATATTGATCATGCTAGAAAGGTTGTCAATCATACTAACATAATGAAACATGATGAATAAATGAAAGTAATTAGCAATAATTAAAAAGGGATTAAGAGATTATACCTACTAATGATTCCAATAATAAAGCAAGAATAATAGAAGTACTTGAATCCTAGATTGAGAGGTTGTCAATCTCCCAATAATAACCCAAATAATCTTCAATTACCCAAAATAAAGGAAGAACAAGAGAGAGATTAAAGAACTAAAACTTGGATTAAAACTTGATTAATACTTGATTACAATATTGAAGAGAGATTTGATTGATATTAACTACACTAATTATTGATAAGAAGAACATGCTCCTCTAATTAGACTAATGGGGTATTTATAGTGAAAATTAGGGAGGATGCATTAGGGTTAACTAAGGGGTAAACTAGTAATTACACTTTTTAAGTTGAGCAAGGAGACTCAGGTATTCTCCGAGAGAAGGGCTTCTCTTATCGTAGCTTGAAGAATGAAAACGTCTGTCATGAAATCCGTGCGGATGGGAGTCGGGACGGCCGGATCTGGCCTGGAGAATCCGAGCGGATTCTTGGGCAAGACGCTCGGATTGGCGAGGGGAATCCGAGCGGATTCCTTTGAGGGACGCTCGGATTGGGCTTGGACGGACGGACGGATTGTGTACAATCCGTTCGGATTGTATGGCAGCGTTATTTCTTCTTCTTTTCTTCCCTTTTCTTCATGAATTCCTTGGGGATTTCCTTGGGGACTCAAGGATCCTTTCTCAACAATGCTCTTCTACTATGCTATGTACAAAGGCCTTCTAGTCTTGTCTCTCCTTGATGCTTGGTCATTGAATACGATCAATTTAGCCTCGTTTTGCCATGAAAATGCAAGATTCTTACTCCTTTCCTACCAAGGGATCAAAATCTCAAAGAATATGCAAAACAAAGAACTAAAGATAAGAAATGACCCAAATAGGCACTAAAAAGCATGGAAACAATGGTAATTCGGGGGCTAAATATGCGCCAATTATGGTCACATCAGCAACGGCGCCAAAATTTGATACTGTCGTTTCGTACCAAAAATAAATACCTAAGTACAACTAACAGAAGTCAGCGGTAAGTAGGGTCGATCTCCACAGGGAGGCGGTGTACTATCTATTTGTCCGTTTATCTGTCTAAATGTCACAATTGGGGGTTTTGATTGATTTAACTAAACTAGAGATTAAGGCGAGGGAAATGAATAAGAGAATTAACAGTAAGAGAAAGGAAGTATGCTAGAGTCGGTCTACCGTGGCAGCTATCAGATCTTATACTATCGGGAATACTAAGCGATTAGACTATTGATAAGAAGAGCTATGGTCGTCACCTTTCGGTCCTTAAACCGCCCTAGAGCGTAAACAGCTTAACTTTCGCCCTCACTACAATACCCTATTGTAATTAAGCAAGCCTTCCCTTCCAATCTTTCGATCTAGGTCGGGGTTAACTAAATTTATGGTCTCCTGCATGCATTCATTCGACCGGATAACAATTAAATTGCCTAATACAATTCCTATCGCAAGACTAATCTATATAAGTCAATTAAAACATCGCTACCACGGCTTCCCTAATCCTAACATACTAGGGGAATTAGCTACTCATAATAAAATAAGCAATGACAATAATTAAAGAAGTAATAAGCATTAAAAGAGAATAAGGGAAGAAATTACTGAATTAAGTGATCCGGAAAAGAAAGAGCAAAATAACAGTGTAAAAGTGACAGAGTATTCAGAGTAATTAGAGAGGAGAAGTCCCTCATTATGTCGACCTCCTATCCTATTTATAAGAAAAATAGGATTATTAACCTAATTGCGGAAAATAAAGCTTAAAAGCCCAGCCCGTCAAGGATTGTTGCTCGATCGAGCACTTAAGGCTCTCGATCGAGTGATATTCCTTAGCATTCCTCTCGATCGAAGACTTCTTTCCCTTTAATCACTCGATCGAGAAGAAGTAGCTCTCGATCGAGCAAATGGGCTCTCGATCGAATAGAAATAGTTCTCGATCGAGCACTTCTCAGCGCGTAATTCCTGCTTCGCGCACTGAACTTCAAACAGCTGCCATTCCTTCGTTACTTGGACAAATAGGGCGTGGTTGGTGGCGTTGGAAAGCTAAGAGGATAATCTTTCACCTCCAACTGGAATCACCTTAATAGCTGTTGTAGAACTCGAGATATGGCTCTTACAAGCAGGAACTAGCAAATTGAAGCACTCTCTTGGCTCGCCTAACTTCCTTACTCCAATGCGCATCTCAAAATAGTACTTTCCAAGCTCCGACTCAACTCATCTCCTAAATGCATGCGTAGGGACATGTTTTAGGCTTGATTCCGCATCTCTAAGCTCATTCCTGCAATTAATACAAGAACTTCCAAAGTATGCAATTCGAGGCATATTCGTAGCAAATAACCACGATAAAAGCATAGAAATACGTGCATAAAATAGGCTAAAAAGACTATATAAAATGCACGTATCAGTATTCTTTGTGAATTACCCGCTTTGTAGGGTGCAAAGGTGTTCCTTCGGGTAGGATTCAAAGGCATTCCCGGGAGGTATCCCTGGGTTTTGAGTATGTGGTTGACCACTAAGTTAGAGTAGGGATTAAAGTATAATGGTGCCAATTCACTCTCTATGACGTTTATGATATGGAAGCCCCCAAGTTCATGTACTGGATCTGTAAGGACTTGATTGCTCGACTTCTTTTCGATGATTGCCTTGATGGGTGACGAAGTGATCGTCACCACCTTACCATTTAGTGGGATTTTTATTTTCTGATGGAGTGTGGATGTTACAGCTTTGGAAGCGTGAATCCATGGTCTTCCCAGAAGTATGTTGAAGGATGCCTCAATGTCCACTATTTGGAAATTGACCTTTCGCTCAATCGGCCCTGTGGCTATGGTTAGGTCAACAAGTCCCACCACCTTTCGTCGTGTACCATCATATGCGCGAACACTTTGGTTGGTAGGGGTCCAATCTGATTCTTTCATGCCCAATTTGTATGTCGTTTTCAAGGGTATGACATTGACTGCGGAGCCATCATCTACCAAGGTCATTGACACATTCTTCTTTAAGCAAATGACAGTGATATAAAGAGCCAAGTTATGACCAGCACCGAAGGGTGGCAAATCCTCATCCGAGAAAGTAATAGGATTACTTAGCGTTGGTGATTCTTGGAAGACCAAGTTGACCACGTCGTCGGATGTGGAGTTATGTGCCACATTTAGTTTGGCCAAAGCTTGCAGTAAAGCTTGGCGATGTGGGAATGAGCTTGCCACTAGTTGCCAGACTGAAAGATCAGCCTTTGTCTTTTGTAGTTGCTTCAGTAGATGGTCGGTAGAGCCTTCTTCATTATCATTTGGTGTGACCACATTGGTTGGACCGTTTGCTATGGGACCATTTTGAGAGGTGTTTTGGTATGAGCGCCCTGAACGAGTGAGGTGATCTACATCTTGATCTTCACAATTCTGGACTATTTCCTCACTGACTTTGACTAAGTAGTGTTCAGTGAGATACTCATCTTCATCATCATCGGCCCATATTCCATTGATAGTAACAAGTTCCCTCATTCTCATGATTTCAGCTTCTAATTGGATAATTTGGTCGACTAGTTCATCAACCATGGCTACTACTTCTTGCATTGTAGTGTTTTGAGAGAAAACTAGTGGTGCACGTTCTTTAGGTGTGGCGTTGGGGCCACGTAAGGTTGCCACTGCACTCTCTAGTTCCATGACTTGCCTATCCACACTTTTTGCCCATGCGATGAAATCAGTGATGGTTGGAGAAATGGTGGAGTAATTCCTTTCATTTTCTATTGCATGAACTTCATTTTCGACTGGAGAAATGAGATGTGAACAATCTATGGTAGATTCTTCACCTGTAATCACTAGAACTCCAAGAGGATTCTGAGTGTTGTTAGGCTTAGCTCCAGGCGGTATAGGTAGGCGACCGTCTTCAATCATATCTTGAAGTACATTTTTCAGTATGTAGCATTTTTCTGTATCATGTCCCTTACCCCTATGGTATTCGCAGTACGAATTCTCATCCCAGAACTTGGATTTCTTTTCTGGTTCGGGCGTAGGGCCTATGGGTTGAAGTTTGCCCAGTTTCATCAACCTTTTCAGAGCGTTGGAATATGTGTCCCCTAGATTTGTGAATTTCCTTGGAGGGGTACTCTTCTTAGATGGCTCGAGGAGGTTAACTTCATCAGTCTTGCTAGTAGAGCCATAGGAACGACTTGTTGAGCCTTGATATCCACGACCTATCGTTTTGGACAAGAGCCCTTTACGAATGTCATCTTCGATCCTTGTCCCTAGTACGGTAAAGTCTTTGAAAGTCTTGATGTTTTGGTACCTCAAATGATTTGCGTAGATGGGCTTTAGGTTGTCCACGAATTTCTCCACAAGGGTAGCCTCATCCGGACGTTCAACAAGTTGAGTACTAGTCTTCCTCCACCGACTTAGGAAATCGGTGAAACCTTCTTTGTCATTTTGGGTAAGAACCTCTAAAGTGCGCATGTTGACTTGGATTTCAGCATTATCCGCATATTGTTTAGCAAACTCGATTGCGGCATCGTCCCAAGTAGTGATTTTCTTATGTTCTAGCGAATAGAACCATTGCTTCGGGATGGTGTCAAGAGATGAAGGAAAGATCCTTAAGAACATCTCGGGTTTAATGCCTTTGATAGATATGTAATCCTTGAAGGCACGGATATGGTTCAAAGGGTTTTCGTGCCCCTTGAATTTCGGGATATCCGTCATGTTGAAGTTGGTTGGCAACTTGGAACTCACAGCCTCATATTTGCGATTGTTCTCCCTGTAAATGTCATCCCCTTTGAGATACATCAATTGTTCCTCCAAGTATTGGAGTCGTTTCTCAGCTGCAGTCATACCTATGGGAGGGTTTTCGTCACTGAAGTCGTTCACGAAGTCATCAGCGATCTCACTTTCTCGAGGAGGCATCCTCGTTTCCATGGCATATATTCGGCCCTCAATGGTGTCAAGGCGATCATACACTGGGTCTTGAGTAACTTGAATATGAGCTAGCGCGGCTAGGATTTGATCATTACCATTCTGGAGTTGGTTGAAGTTCACGTCGCTGGTTTCAGGCATCTTGGAAACTGAATAAAAGATCGACGACGAATCAAAACACGATCGACCACTCTAGCACACTTACTCGAAAAGAAATTTTTTGACTCGTGAAGTGGGAGTGTGCCACTTGTGTCAAGTGAGTTTTGAGGAAATGACAAATTTTGAAAAATGTTGGTCCTAGTCAACTTTAGTGTAGTTGTAGGAGTGGACTCGAAGTGAGGCTTTGAAATGGGTTTTGAGGCCCGAATTTTGACTCGACAATTGGACAGAGTTTCGACTTATTTTGCGCTAATATTAGGCCCAAGTTTTCGAAATTTTACATTTTAAAGAAGGATTTTGAATTTACAAAAATCGTCATGGTTTTGTTTAGAAAAGGGTGATCACGTATGGTACAAACAATATACAAGCATTATAACGGGATGCTGAGTGCATTTAAATGGGTTTTGGTTTAAAGGGTAGGTTGCCATACCGAACAATCAAACCCGAAGTCTGTGGAGAGGCTCGTACCAAACAAGAGTAAGGCCGATTCCTAGTCCATTTCCTCAAGTAGTGAAAGTCCTTGATACAAACAAGAGTAAGTACCATGGTATGGATGACGTCAATCGCTATCCATCTTTAGGCCCAAATAATAATTAGGACCGTTTAGACAAGACGATTGGTCGAATGGGTTGGGTTGGGCCTAGGAAGGCCGAATGAAACGATCTAGGAAGACCGAGTTATGAAAACCGACAATTGTCTTGTACAAACTATTCCCTAACCTTGTTCAAGTTTCACCTTTTTGGCTACACGTAAGTGTATTATCCCCAGCGGAGTCGCCAAACTGTGGACGCGGGCCCACGGGGGCACTTAGGGGGAGAACAAGCGTTTGCATTTGTGGAGTCGTCACCAATTTATTGTGGAAAATTGGAAACTGTTCGAATACCTCGTGTCATGTCAAGACACAAAGTAGTGACATGAACACCAAGAACTCGTTACCCTTAGCATTCTATGTCTAGAATGACTCTCGTGGATGCCAATGAACACGGATGTTCACAGAGATCTGGAGTAAGGGGTGAGGGTACGTATTAGGAAGCTCTTTTGATCGAACACCTAATCCCGCCCGCCTTGATAGCGGCCTCTACTAATGATTAGAGAAAATCGTCTATACTTGATATATATTGTCGATTATATGCATGCAATGCAACATCCATTAGATTAATCCTAGCATGTGAGAATTAGAATAAGTCGGTGAACATGTAGTTTCTCATACAATTAATGTCAAAGTCGGGATTTAAGTTCAATTACATGTGAAGGCATGCAAGTGATACAAGAAATATAAAATGAAATTACAATGAAGGAAAATACAATAATTACATTGGATTAATTGATTTATGTCGAAAATACTTTCAAAAATGGATAATTTGAGAAAGAATAAATAAACAAATTAACGAACAGGAATTAAGGGTGATAATACGACTAATAGTTAATTAAATACGTAATTAGTAAACTAGGTCAAAGCAAAACGGGAGTTCAGAGACATAAATCAACCAGGAACAGGCGTAGTAGAGCTGCGTCCTTTGAAAGAGGCGCAGCGGTTGCTGCGTCCGTTCCTTGGCTCAGTTCTGGCTGTGAAGCCGGGATTGCAAGTCGTTAATATTCATTGGTGATTTAAATGATCGATTATATTATTTACTCGGATGAAAGTGATTAATAGGTTATTTACATATGATTGACGGTCATGAAAGTGATAAACATGGAACAAACGAAATAGGACGAATTATTTACAAGATTAATAAGGTTAATTAATGAACAAATTAAGGAACTAAATAATTAATGAGGTTAAATATGATTAATTAATGATGGACTAATGATGAATATGATAATAAACAGGTAAGAATATGTCAAAGGTCGAATTCCAGAAACTCAATATGAACGAATCGGATTTCTACAACCCGGTTTAACTTTAATGACGAAAACCCGCAAATATTGGTTATTTGGGATTTAAGTCGAGAATTAATGACGAATTATATGTTAACGATGATGAACAATATGTTAAATTATCATGTGAACGAAATAAGAACAAACAAAGACGAAAGAAAACAAAAGGACGAAACCAACAGAAGACGAAGGAAGAAGAAGAGAAGTAGGAACGGCGGCAACCTCAGGAAGAGGCGCAGCAAGTGCTGCGTCCTTTCCAAGAGGCGCAGCAGTTTCTGCGTCCCTTCTCGGCGTCTGTCTCCTGTTAATCCGTAAAAAAAGGGTTTAAACAAAGGGTTTTAGAAATCGGTTTTAATTGTATTTTCGACATAAATCTTACAATATGATTACAATAATAAATAACAATAAATAAAAGAGGATTTACACCCTCGGACTTACATGTTTGACAAAACGAGATGAACTAAGTTTACGATTAGTGATGCTCGACTCGAATGTAGACGAAAGTGCCCTCGTAAGAGGAAATTAAACAGATTGATTAAGTTGATTATTGTGGAGTTGGTCAAATTGGTCAGTCATGCAAAACGAGGCTGGTACTCAGAAGGATCCGAGCTTACGTGGTCGAAAGTTCAAGCACGTAGACGCCAAAAAGTAAGAACGTGGTCTAGAATGCAAAGGGAGAAGAGAAGGGCGGACACTCGCATAAGAAATATGTGAGACCGAAGGTCTCTATTTATACTAATCACACGGAGGAATAGGGTTTTCGGAGAAACTTTGGAAGTGAATCTCGAAAAGATATGAAAAAGATACGAAAAATACGCAGAAAAGGATTTGGGAAGAGGCGCAGCAAGCACTGCGTCTCTTGGAAGAGGCGCAGCACCTGCTGCGTCCTTTCCCAAGTGGTTTCCTCCTGCGGAAGAAAGATTTCCGTGTTTAGTTTATGGAATAACGGAATAATTTGGTTTTCCTTAATATTTTGTGTGAATATTACGGGAAATTGTTTGCCAAAGACTAAAAGATTGTATAAAATATGGAATAGAATATCCGGAACATTCCAGAACATTCCGACTCGGTTTCAGAAAATGAAGACGGTTTTAGGACCCGGACTCCAAATGTACTCTAATTACTGCCAAAACGACCGTATCGGCACGTAGATGACAATTAAGAGGTAGACATAAATGTTTGAGCGATCACTTGACGATAAACTTATGAACTGTCACAAATCGTTTCGCGTACCAAACATGCAGCCCAATCATCACCGGGTGGTTTGCGGGAGGTGCAGAAATGAGGTATCTACAATAACATGTCAATCCAGTTCACTTTAATGGGGTTCAATTTGTCTCTACAACCCATTCAGATAGGACAAGGTAGCGGGTGAGTTTAATGAAACTCAAACAATAAATGCGATTATCACATATGAATAGTTAATACACTATTACTACTTCATATCCCATAATCTTTAGTGTATTATTAACACTAGCTTAAATGCAATAAAAGCTTGGCAAACAGATACCCCATATATCCATATTCCAACTCTGTCAATTGTTATTTCCTTCCATTCAATGTCATCTCCAATGACATGAATTTATCTAAGTATATGTCTAGACTTCTTACTGGACTTGGGCTCTTTAACTCGAAAGATGCTCCCACTGTTATCACATAACTTGTGATAAAGTCATTTGTAGAGGGATTCACCCTTAATCCCTACGTTGACCATTGTACCACAATTTACTTAGATTCCTTTTGTAGAATTTGCAATGTGCGAAACTAAAAGACTTTTCTAGTCTCTTACTCCTTAGTCAATAAGATACCCTAGGATTTCAACAAATCCCTTTTGGTTTGGAAACTAAAGTTTGTGCAACCCTTCAACACATAACTTAGTTTATCATCCAAACATATGAACGAATCCTTAATTCTTCTCAAGAATCTCAAGGATGTTCTTTAAGGCTTTCACAAGCCATATCATGGGAATTATCTTGTTATTGACTTATCATGTTCTTAGCATATATCACATCATGGCATGTGTGTCTGTTGGCATACATGATCATTCTAATGGCGGAAACATTAGAAATTGATACGTGCATTTTATATAGTCTTTTTAGCCTATTTTATGCACGTATTTCTATGCTTTTATCGTAGTTTTATGCTACGAAATGCCCCGAATATGCTACTTTGGGTTATTATGTCTTATTTGCAGGATTGGACCATAAAGAAGTGAAATCAAGCCATTTACCGTCCGTTTAGCATGCATTTGGAGGAAGAGATAATTTTGAGCGGGAAATATTGCTGTCTTGGGATGCGTGAAGCTATTTCGGGAGCTAAAAGGACAAGTCAAAGACCAAATTACAAGACTAACACGAGCTGGAACTAGGAACTACTCGATCGAGCAGTTTCTTTTGGTCGATCGAGTAAACAGACGAAGGAACTGTTCGATCGAGTGACCCAACTGTTCGATCGAGCCTTATCTTTGGTCGATCGAGTAATCAGACGCAGGAACTGTTCGATCGAGTGACCCAACTGTTCGATCGAGCAATTACAAGCTATTGGGCCTCAATTTACGTTAAGCTTAGATTAGGTTTTATGTTTTTAGGCTATAAATAAAAAAGGGTAGAACATACGTTACTCCACTCCCTCTTCTCCTCTCTTATTTTTCACATACACTGTTACTTGGCTACTGTTCTTTCTTCCGGATCTATTTGAGTAATTAATTATTTCCCTTTCTTTTCCTCTTTAATTTATGCTTATGATTATTGTTCTCCCTTTATTTCTTGTTTTCCCTTTAATTATGACTAGCTAGTCCCCTTAGTATGTTAGGATTAGGGAAGCCGTGGTAGCGATGTTTTAATTGACTTATATAGATTAGTCTTGCGATAGGAATTGTATTAGGCAATTTAACTGTTATCCGGTCGAATGAATGCATGCAGGAGACCATAAATTTAGTTAACCCCGACCTAGATCGAAAGATTGGAAGGGAAGGCTTGCTTAATTACAATAGGGTATTGCAGTGAGGGCGAAAGTTAAGCTGTTCACGCTCTAGGGCGGTTTAAGGACCGAAAGGTGACGACCATAGCTCTTCTTATCATTAGTCTAATCGCCTTAGTATTCCCGATAGTATAAGATCTGATAGCTGCCACGGTGGACCGATTCCTAGCATACTTCCCTTCTCTTCTGTTAATTTCTCTTGCTTTTATTTCCTTTTTGCCTTAGCCTCAGTAGTTTAATCAAAATAATCAAAACCCCCATTTGTGACATTCCGACAGATAGAATAGACAAGTAGATAGTAAACCGCCTCCCTGTGGAGATCGACCCTACTTACCGCTGACTTCTGTTAGTTGTACTTAGGTATTTTATTTTTGGTACGAAACGACAGTATCAAATTTTGGCGCCGTTGCCGGGGAGGCAATCTATTTATT